>NW_020799095.1:148670765-148736759 GCF_003259725.1 Athene cunicularia
CCTTTTTTTTTTTTTTTTCAGTGGTCTTGTTATCCTTTAACAAAAAAAGAAACTCACATTAGGAGCTGAGGTGAGCAAAATGGTTAACATTTCCTGCTCATTCATACTATGAGTCTAAATACCAGGTCTGCTTTTGCCATGCACTGGTCCCCTATGACATGCAGCAGTTATGTTTCTGCCTGGTTCCTTGGCATTTACATCAAGGTCAATTAAACAAGACATTGGCTGGCCATTATTTGTACTGTAGAAGTTTATTCCTCAATCAACAGAAGTTAAACGGCTTGGCAGAAAACCCAGGAGGGTTTCGTTTTGGATCAAATAGCAGACTGAAGTTTTGAGATAGTGGTAGTGTTCATTTGCTCTGCAAGCTGCTCTTCCGTATCTCAGCTTTCTTTGAAAATGAAGCAAACACCCATAACTCACGCATGCTGTGCCTGTGAAGAAAAATCTTACTCACAGAGCTGTGTCTGAGGGTGTTGTTCCATTAATGTTTCTTTCCCACAGCAAATACGCTCACATCTTTCCAGCCCCCTTTTGAGCCCCACTGGCCATTTCTTTCTCATAACAGTTTTCAACTCCACAGCTTCTGCTGAGCTACTAAAACGGTTTGTGAGGCTTTACTGGAAATTAGTTCTTTGGGCAAGAGAAAGAGTGGAGTGTGTTGAAGAAAAATCACTGTACCCTGCCTCTGTAAAATTACCCACCTTTTAAAAGTTTGGGTTTCAGTGATTCAGTCTAATGTGTGGCCCATAACTGGTAGCATAGGTAAAGCAAAGGGACGGTACGTTGCAGCTTGGGAGTGGAGAAATAACTTGTCTAGTCATCTTCATGAAGTGTTATGATACCTGAGTGGTTAGTAAACATACAGTCAAGTTAACTCCGATTCTTCCTGCCAGAGTGAGGCAAGGGTCACCTACCTGTTAGTGACATCTCCTGTAGGGTGCCTCAGTGAGTAGTACAGGGAGATGCAGCTAAGAAGCTATGCACTTATTCAAATGTTTCCCCACTAAATCTGTGTTCAAGGACCTTAACAAACCCCAGAAATATATCATCTTAACCTGCATTTCATTCTTGCTTATTTTGTGGTTGGAACAAGGGCTGTAGATGGAGCCTTTCCTATGCTACTATCCCTTCCTTCCCACAGGTGATGAAAACAGGTTTCCTAATTTCTGAAGGTGTACAATGCCATGATCAGCCATCATAATTTTCATTTACCTAACCCTTTTTAGAAAACCTCAAGACTAATTAAAGTTCGTATGATGCAAAGACACTTTGGAACTCCATAGTGCACACTCATTGACTAATGAAATTAATATCAGGACAATAAGGAATATTACCAGAATAACAAATGGCCCTGAGTCATAATAACAGCTGGAAAAAAAGAGCAGATACTAGATGTTTTAAATCTATTAAGCGCTTCTGCTTTGTGTATTGACACAGGTAATGAGTTCTACGGAAGGAACGCTACACTTGAAAGCCTTTAACACTAAAAGCTTAATTTAGTGTACAATGAATAATACAGGGAGCCTATTCACGGGTCGATCAGAATGAGATGAGAGAGCATCAAAGAAGCAGACAGATCATGTTAATAGGAAGCTTGAGGCTTATTTAAAAATCTATACTGTAGTTAAAATTAGAACGCAAATTGGAACTTGGCATTCTGTTGCTCAGGAAATTGGTAATGGGATACTAAAACCTTGCACTTCTCTCTGTCTGGTCCTAGTTAGAAGAGGACAAAGGCGATGACTGTCACAATGTCGTATACCACAGGGAGCCACTAAAGAAAGTGATGACATAAAGAAATCAGCATTTTCCAGCTATTCAGAGAGTGTGGTGTGTGCTGTATTCCTTTATTATTCCATGTGTAGAAAAATATCAGCCAACATGTAGAAGCAGAGACTGTTATCTTCATCATGACTATTCCAAGGGTAGGTGATAATTTTGACTTCTGGTCTTTTTCTTTAGGTGTGCATTCACAAATACCATTCAGCCCTCTGTAGACAGTGCTATCATCTGGATTAGGTACAATATCGAGTCTTCTGGATTAAATAGGTTTTGGATGAGCATGAAGGATGTCCAGTAGCCTAACTGGTGAGAGAAAAAGAGCTCGGGGGGATTTGTCTCTTTCTCAGGGGAAAAATATTCTTGTATCAAGGTTCATCCTTACAGTTAGGTAACATTTATCAGGACAGATCCTGAAAGCAAAGGTGAGAGAGGGAGAACACTGCTATCTTTTTGAAGGATGATGCCTCTGAGCCAGGGCAGAGCCACCTGCCAGCAACATAACTTCACTGCTATGTTTTTCATGGTCTTCTAATCAGGCTCTACAGCCCTAGTCCAGTGCCACCCATTTCTCTGTAGATAAGTATGTTGCTACATGAACCACAAACTTGGAAGAAGAAATCAGGAAAAAGACCCTTGAAAATTCAAGATCCAAAATCCTAGAACAAAAGTAGCAGGGACAACAATCCATGTCCTGCTGCAAAGGGACCAGAGCACCTGGGTGACTTCTCCCCATAATAGAGACTTAACCTGAGACCCTGGAGAATAAACCCACCGGCAGAGTTCAGAAGAAGCAGACCATCATGTGGATTTACATCCTCAAGGAAATGGTGCCTGGAAAGTCTAGAAAATACCCCTGGAGTTCATTTTAGAAGTAAAACCACAGTAAAATATTACCACTGATTCTTAGGATAATTGTTTCCCAGAGTTACAGGAACAATGGAGAGTGGTTAAATAACTTCTTGTTATTTAAAAACATATAAAAAGCAGTAAAAAAACATTTAAAATGTGTGTTCTGAAAAATGTCTTATGCAAACATAATGACTAAGATAAAAAAAATATAGACTTAACTGGAGGAATAGTCACATTTTTTTTACCACTGTTTGATTCCATTCTTTTTTTTTTTTTTTTTTTTTTTTTTTTTTTTTTCTATTAAAGCTTGACATCCCTAGCTGACAGTTTAATTATTAGTGTAATGTGATGGATAAAGGGACTTGCTCTGTAGTGCCTCCCACTTACTAAACCCTTGCTTGTAACTGCAGCTGCAAAAAATGTCACAGTTCCTCTAAGCGAGGATAATAATTTCCTTGTTGTCAATGCCCTTAACATTTGTTATATGAACTCTTAAAGGAAAACCACCTTTTCATCCCTAAAGGTAGCTTATGGAAGTCAGAGCTATATCAGGTTCCAGATCACTGAAAGACTATAAACTACCAGTCTTGAGCTGCTCTTGAGGAGCCACACATTAAAACAAACTCTTCTACTTCATTGGGATTAGTTGAGGGCATCTAGAAAAGCACTTCAAGAATTTTGAATATAGATCTACAATGCTTACAGAAAGGGTCTCTTTCCAATTTAAAAAAAAAAAAAAAAAAAAAGTAAAAAAATTCATCAATGTGGGAGGCCAGAATAACTGCGTAATCAATAGAGACAACACCGGAATAGAGGCAGAAAATCTTGACTAATAAGGCAACAAAGTTTACTACAGATATGACACACTGTCATAAAAAAATGCAAAACATTTCAAAATGGTCTTCAGATGCTGGAAGAGAAACTGAAGAATTAAATTCTATGTCAAGAAATACAAATTGTATGGTGGGGCAAGAAAAAAAAACCAAAAAAAAAACAAAAAAAAAAACCAAAAAAAAACCAACCAACTAACCAAAAAAAACCCAACAAACTCAGCTGTACCTGCATTAACAGTGGACTCTAACTTTTGAAATACACCTCCAGAATTAGATGTTGGTTCGATGCATACAGGTCCATGGAAATGTCAACACAATGTCAGAGGGAGGCCAGTAGTCAAGTAGGTTTAGGGATTATTAGCAAAAGAATAAAGAACAAGCCAGAAAATTTCCTTCCAGTTTGCTGTATGTTACTACTGTTGTAGTATCATGTGCATGTGCATTTCTGGTTATCCCATCTAACAAAGGTGCAGAAGAACTTGAAAGACTACAGTGAAAGACAAGAGAGGGGATCAAAGAAAGCTCCGAGCAAGGACAGAGTCTTTAGCCCTGAAAAGGAAGAGATGTGGAGAGACTGTCACAGAATTTTTGCACAGCATGGAGTCATTACACAAGAACTAGTGAGTACCAGATGAAATGATCAGCCAGAAGATTTAGACAAAGAAGTGTTTGTTCATGCAGTGCATAATTATATCATGGAATTTGTTGCAATAAGATGCTCTGGAAGTTATAAATAGGTTCAAAAAGCAATTAGGCACTGCATGGAAGAATAGACAATCAGGGCCCATTAAACTCAAAGCAGAGATACAACCTGCAGCACAGAAAAACTCCAGGCTGGAGTCTGCCCAAAGGTGGGAGAGTATGCCACAGGAGTGGGACAAAATCAGTATATGCCTGCTGTGTTTTGATACTCTTTCCCTAGGCATCTTCTATGACCATGGACAGATAACACCTTATTGAGCTAAAAGGACTGTCATCTCATACAAGATGACTCTTTGGTGTTTTAATTCCACCCTGGAGCCTCAAATATACATCTGCACATGAGGTGTCACCTCAAGAAACGCCTCTTCCAGACCTCCCACTATGACCAAATTAACCAGAACTGAGACCTGCATGCATCCAGAGGGAAGCAAGCCACAGCCTGTTCTTGCAGACTGGCATTGTGGACACTCATCTCGATGTTGGTCTTTCCTCCCAGATGGTTCCAGATTTTAAAATTAAAAACAAAGAAAAAACTCATGAAGAAATTGTGAAGGAACTCAATTCTTCACATACATTCCTACTAAGAAGGACTATCTCACCTTAACAGTGGGATAAGCAGGAAAACTTTAGTATCTCTACAAGGGAGACAGCTTGTTCTGGAAGAACAGAAAGGAAAGAGGGTGTTGTGTTTTACGTCAAGAGCATGTGCATTCTCCATGAAGTTCAGAAGTGATGCGCGTTTGCTACTGTGTCTACATGAGTATGAGAAGGAGTAATGAGAGGAGATGGGACTTCTGTAGACCATGGACACGTGAAGGACAGGTTGAGATGTCAACAAGGAACATCAAGTGCTCAAATATTTGTTGGGTTCAAACTATCAAACATATTTGGCGGGTTCAAACTATCTATATAGTCCTTGAAATGCATCAGGGACATATCAAATAGTGGAAGAACTTATAAGGAGATAAAGTGTTTTGAATTTGATTCTCTCTATTAGAGAGGAACTGGTGAAGAATCTAAAAAGGGAAAGTGACAGGTGAAAGGACTGTGAATCACTATTATAAGAAATAGGAAGGAGGCAGAGGAAAAAAGTAAGGATAATGGACTTCCTCCCCACCGCACCCCCCCCCCAAAAAAAAAAAAAGAAAAAAAAAAAAAAAGCAGATTTCAGGGAACTCATCTGTAGGGTCTCTTAGGAAGGTAATTTAAGGGATAAAGGAGGGCAGAAGAGCTGGCATTTACAGCAAGAGAGTGTATTAAATGCACAGTAGCAGCCTATCTTGATACAGGGGAAGGACAGAGAGCACAGTGAGAAGCTGTTATGACTGCATTAGAGCTATCTAAGGGCCTGAAAATAAACTATGAAAAAAAAAATTACACAAAAGGAAAAAAAAAAAGTGCGTCATTAAGGATGAGGGATAAAAACCTCAGGGAGGGTTTGGGATAAAATGGGTTACAGGTTGAAAGGAACATAAAGAGTGATAGCAAAAGGTTCTATAAATGCATTAAAAGTAGGAAAAAACATAGGAAAGTACTGGTCCATTACTTAACGGGGAAGGAGAATAAATAGCACATGATCCAGAGAAGACTGAAGAATTCAATAGTCTCTTTGCTGCAGACTACACTGAAAAATTAATTATGAACAGCTACATAAGGCAATTAATTTTAACAAGAGGACAAGAGAACAAGCTCAAACAGAAAATTAATAGGTTAAAGAATATGTAGATAAGATAGAGCTATTCAACTTCATACGGTATAATGGAATGCACCAAACGATTTTGAATGAGTTTACCAAAATAATCTGTGAAACATTTGCACTTACCTCTTAGGATTTGTGGAAGATGTGAGAAGTGCCAGAGGACTGAAGCAGAGCAAGGAGAGTACATAAAGAAAGGGGGACCCAAAACCATAAGGCCAACCATCCTCACCTTTATCCATAGGCTGACTCTGGAAAGAATTATTGAGAAATCTATAGGCACCATGGTAAAAAAACAGGTGATAGGAAACAGCCAACAGGGATTTGCAAAGAATATATCATGTTAGATCGACCAAGTTTCCTCCTTGACAAGGTAGCACAAGTGTTGGATGAGAAGGCAGTGGTGGATGTAAATTAATGTGACTTCTCTGAGGCTTTCTCACAGTCTCGCATAACATCTATAAGGAAATGAGAGGATGAGGGTATAGAGGATATTTCTAAAATGTGTGTTCATCACTGCAAACATATTTATTCACACTTAGGATGCTATTTTCTCTGCCCATTCAAATTGCATTTAGCCAGACTATCTCAGCTACCTTGGGGAAAAAATAGCAGGGCAAGAAAGTGCCATGCATTAGCTGTGTCACAAGAACTGGCTTATTCAGCCACTTTCCCATTGATAAATGTGAGGCAGCTGGAGGTGTCTTGCCCCTCTGTTAAAGAAGGATAATTTATCATCTTTTGCCTTGGATGAGAACATATAACTTGTTTCTTCCCAATGACAGTTCAGGAGATGCGAAAAACACCAACCACCCTTGTCTGCCACTGTATATAGGAAGATGCCATTGCCCTGGTGAAGTTAATGAGTGGTGTTCGTGCATTAAAACCTGTCTCTAATGAACCCTGTGAACAGGGGTGAAGTTCAGAGTACAGACATGTCTTGAATTCAGGTAAATCCAGCATTTCAACTGCTAATGCTATCAAAGGGCATTATGAGGGGTCCTGTGAGGGTCTTTCATGCATGTGGCTCATTCAGTATTATCTTTAATACCTTGGATGATAGTATAGAAAAAGCCATAAAATTTGCTGATGAAGTCAAGCTGAGAGGTGTTGCAGGGACCCTAGGGGACAGGATTACACACCAAAAGGCTCTTGGCATATTGAGGAGTTGCTCGGAAAAAAACCCAAAATCAATAAATAAGTGCTCTGCTTAGGAAGAATAATTCCAATGCAAAATGGGAAATAACTGGCTAAGCAGTAATACTGCAGAAAATAAGTTGGGTGAAAGCTGATCACTAAATAGGACTCAACAATACTTTTCTGTTGTGGAAAAGGCGCATCTCATTCCTAACTGAATTAACATATGGACGACATAGGAGGTGACTAGAATTATTCTCCTTTACCTTGGTGGTAAAGCCTCAGCTGGAGTATTGTGTCTAGTATTGGGCATCTGTGGTGGTGCAGACCCCCTTGGCCTCATTGCAATGTAAGGTCCAGCCAGCATTCTGTTCTTGTTTTGGCTACAAGTGCAGTGAGTTGGGATGATCTGGTACTTTCTTGTCCTGGTTACAGTACAGTGAGTTAGGACAACTAGGCGCTCCATAACCATACCTGAAACTCCTGAGAAGTGCCAGATTTACCTGATGAGAATTGTGGCCGGAATGGAGATATACTGACCAAAGTCTATCACCTCATGATCCTAGAAACAACGAACCTACGTGAGACCCTTTGACCTCTCTGGAATCGCAGTACACTGTGGCCGAGGATCTCCCTTAAGTCAGGACACCCCTCAGCACAGATTTTGCATGGATTTTGAAGAATAGTTTCTGCAAGGATTTCAAAGAATATTTTTTGCAAGGATTTCCAAGATCATCTGCTGACAAATGTTGATGAAGGAGAATTGTGACTAATTCATTACAATTAGATTTCGTGAAGCTTCAATGAAGATTTCATACCAATAATTTACTACAACTGGCAAAGAGAGAAAAATCTTGATCATAGGTTAACCTCTATGTCTCTGTGTGTGGGTTTGTGTGGGTTCAATTTGATTTAGGAAACTTTGTAGTGTTGATTATAGCAAATTTTATTAAATCACTCTGATAATTGATTGATGATTAAGTATTGTTAAAAATCGTATAACAATCTTGTGATTTACAGTAGTAGTCCTAATAAATCTTAAATTGCTGCTACCTCAAAGTTGGGTAGGATCCATAATCAATTATTCTCTGAGAAATTGGAATAGTAACTCAGGAGGAGGTTTTCCTCACCCTGTACGTTTATTCCATTAGACATGAACCGTAGACCAAGTCTGGGTCTAGTCTGCATCCAGCCACACCTAGATTCCTGTCTGAGGAGTTTAGAAAGCAAGAGCATCCATTCTGAACCTTGCAACTCAACAGGAGGGTCCCTCTTACCCTTCTGAGCCTTTGGTCTCTGTGTAAATCATTTTAAATTGATTCTAACTTGATATTCCTTTGCATGTTTCTTCCATGTAGTAAGTAACAGAGCAAAACTTGACATCAAACTTTGTTAAGTTGCACTTTTACAAATTCATATTAAAATCACTTTTTGTTAATACCTTTGACAATGATTCTTTAAGTCATCAAAAACACTGTCATCCATGACAGCATTCCACTAAGATGTAGTAGATTGGAGAGAATCCAGAGGATAATAGCAAGGATAGCAGGTTTAAAAATGGTCTGTGGGGAAAGTGGCTTTTTTTTTTTTTTTTTGTTCAGGAAACGATGATATGAGGAGGGATATATCAAGGGTCTTCCAGCCCATACAAGGTTTGTTATGAAAGAGACCTATGGGAAAAAAAGAAATTTGCAGAATAGATATTTCACATCAGACTGTTAGAGGATGCAAATTAAGAAGGGCAGCAGACAGACCTCAGACAATTTGGAGACCTGCTCCTACAGAGCTTTTAAAGAACAGGTTAGACTGATATTTACCACTGATGAGATAAAGTTATGATTAATCCTGCCCTGCGCAGGAATAAATACCCTTCCAGACCCACACCCATGAGTAAAGACAGGTCCTTTCCATTCCTTCTCCTTCATGTCTGAAAACTCTATTTCTACACTTGGGAGGGAGCCCTGTAAATCAAAACAGAGAAGCCAGAAAGATCTCATCTGGCTGGACACAATGTGGAGTTAGGAAGAAGCTATGACACTTTTAAGGGATGGCTGAAGGCTGAATTCAGAGGAAATAAAGGCGCCTCTCTGCGGCTCTCATTCAAGCAGTGGACAGCCAAGATTTTTAACATCCCTCTCATCAGCATCTTCTGCTGGCCTGCTCTGGATAGCTGTGTGCTGAGCAAGGGATGACAGACCCCTCTTCACCCAGCTTGCTGCAAGGTTTGGTTGGATACTTTTCTAATCTTTGGGATACTGTGTTGTATATGGCCTTGAGAAACTTGTTCGAGGGAAAGCAAGGAGTCAGTGGTGAGGCCACGAATGGGTAATTTCTGCTTCACACTCATCCTTTATTCCTTGAATTTAAGTCTACCCTGTGGCTCAAAGGATTAGTTAAGTGGGGAGAAGATAAGGAAGTTTTCACTCACAAAATTGTCAGAAGAAAAAAAAAAAAACAAAAAACCCCCCAAAAACGCACAAAACATTCAGGGGATATTATCTAGAAATGTCCTTTTTACCCAGAAAGTAAGGAATTGTTTATTTCTGAATGCCTAGTGAACATATTTTTTATGAAATTTGTCTGTCTTTGTCACCATCACAACTGCTGTTCCTGTCAAATTCTCCCATTTCACAGTTCCCCCCTCCCCCCCAATTATCTACTTAAAGAGCAAGTAAAACCCATTTCCTAGTGGATTTCAGCTTGTCAGCAGAACGGCATGATTTAAATCATGTGCATGAATGGTTCTTGCAGTATTTTAAAGCTGTCCCAGTTACTTCCTCATAAGAATAAACCAGGGGTTACCATAATGTCTGTTTTCTGAACAGTAAGAGGCAGCTTCTGACTTGAGATGTCTGCACTTGTGTCTTATCCCAGGCTACGGACATTATAAAGAAATATCCTAGGGTAAAATTTAGCTTTAAATACATTTCTTCCCCGAAAAGCACATCTCTCAGTCTGGAGTATACTTAGAAAACAAAATGTAACCAAAGAAAAGATGCCTTGAAAAGACTGTTCCAAACACACTTTTGCTGAAATCAAATTCCCTCAAATTTCTCAGACCTTGGGACATGTTGGTTTATCCCTTTATAGAATCAAACATTAGGAAAAGATAGACCCAATTGTATCATGTAACGTAGCTCCCCTCCTGAGTAGTTCTTACACTGTGTTTTATTAGCCATGCAAGGCAGAGAGGAGGGGTCTTGTTAGAAGACTGATCCAGGACTCCTGCCTAGAGGTGTTTTGCATTGCCGTTACTGAATCAACACTTCTATTCGCAGCTTCATGCTCTATGCTGTTGGTGGTTTGCTACTACCATGGTTGTTCAGCTGGGCCCACAAGATTGTCAGGGTGACCCTGGTTTCCCAGGACTTCTGCAGCTGAGGCTGGAGTGCTCCATCAGCAGGTTGATGGAAATTGCCCAGCAGATGGAAAGTATCTGCCGACATCCAGGAGTGTCTCAGTCATTCAGGAACAGTGAGACATTTCCATCTCAACATCAAAGTCTGTATGGACCATAGTAAGACAAGTCTGATGTCTACCTGCCATGGTTTGACCCCAGCTGGCAACTAAGCACCATGCAGCCACTAGCTCACTCCCCCCACCCAGTGGGATGGGGGAGAGAAAATGGAAGAAAACCCCAAATCTGTGGGTTGAGATAAAGACATTTTAATAGGTCAGAAAAGGGAGAAAATAATTATAATAGTAATTATAATAATGTGATAAAATTACAATAATAATAGCAACAATAAAAATTACAATAAGTGATGCACAATGCAATTTTTCACCACTTGCTGACTGATGTCCAGTCAGTTCCTCAACAGTAATCCACCCCTCCTGGTAGACTGTCCCCAGTTTATGTACTGGGCATGATGTCATATGGTATGGAATATTCCTTTGTCCAGTTTGGGTCAGCTGTACTGGTTGTGTTCCCTCCCAGTTTCTTGTGCCCCTTCAGCCTTCTTGCTGGCAGTCCATGAGAAGCTGAAAAATCCTTGTCTCAATATAAACACTACCTAGCAACAACTAAATACATCAGTGTGTTATCAACATTATTTTCATACTAAATCCCAAACACAGCCTTATACCAGCTACTAGGAAGAAAATTAACTCTATCTCAGCAGAAACCAGGACACTACCATGGCTTCTCCCCGATCTGTCCTGATTGTCCCATCAGGTGCTCCCACGGGTGCTCAGAAGGGATCAGATCTGGATGTACAATAAAGGCTGGTGCATTGTCCACTGCTCTATGACCATTCAGGTTTAGCCCTAGGACAACTGGAGCTGTTACCGTCGACTCTTCTATAGTGCTGAGGAGAGTAATCTAATAACAAGCTTACAAAGAACCCAACAGATGAAATAACTGAGACTCACATAGCAGACTTACAGCCTGCACTTGAGTGAAACAAAAGCCTTGGCCAGGGTAATGAACTCTTCATAAAACAATGCACAGTTCAAAACGGTGCCTGCCGAGAGTTGCATTCAATGTGGAAGAAATAGTTGCACTTCCTAGTCAACAAATCCCTTCAGTAAACACTGCCAACCACATAGTTTACTCAGAGAGAGCAACCAGATTCCAAAGAAACACGTGCTCAGGCGGAGTCAGGCCCCTGAGCTCACAGGAAACAAATAAATCAGAGGAGAGGAACTGTTTCACTCCTTATACATCACACCAGTGCAACAACACCGCAGAAGCTGGGAAAGTGCTTGTAAGCAGGAGATGAGCACACTGGGTTCATAAGAAGAACAAGTCAGGGGCTCTGAAACAAGGAGGAATCCAGTCTTAAATAATTAGTTCAGGGCATCGCTTTCTTTCAAAGCAGGTTTTATATTAATAAGTCGGGTTTAGCAGGGTTTCAGTATGATTAACTCATTGCCATGACAGTGATTAGCAGTTCTATCCTCATTCTTCAAGGTAATACACAAAAACAAGAGAACAAAGCTAAAGCTTAACCTGCCCGTAGCAGATCTGCAGATCTGAGCCCGCTTGGGCAGGTCCAGCCTCCGTGGACCGCAGCCACAGCAGGGTTAATCTGTGCCCTGGATAATTCCCTCACCGGTATTTAAGAGCCACCCTGGAACCACCTGAGGAAGGTGCACAGCAGCCTGGTCATTGCAAGGCTCATTCCCTTGAAAACTCAGCCATGGACACTTAAATTACACCACTGCAATGTGTTTCACTGGGGAGCAGAATATGCAAAGAGAGGAGAGGGACAGGCACTCCCCAAAGCCAGAAAAAGCTCTTTTTCAGTGGGGTACTGGGTTAAACTGAGCTAGCAGATAGACCTTTAGAGTACCTCCAATTTTCTTTGATTCAAATATTCTGCATGGGAGATAACCGGTGTGGTAGTTGATGCTGCCTTCTGTTTGGATGAATGCACTGAACTGCATAAAGGATAAATATGCATGTATTTCTCACACAGCTGGACAACTTTCATAGGATATGATGGGGAAACTTCAATTAATATTTAATAAGGAAAAAATCAGATCAATAGCTGTGTGAATTTTTGCTGGTGCATTTACTGTTCAATGGATTAAATTTATACAGAAACAATATTACAGTACTTACCCAATACCAGATGAATTATACAGAGGCTTATATTCCCCGATCCAATATTTTGATCTGCTTAAGTAACATCAGTGACTTTACTGAATAAAGATATGCAGTTGCAAAGGCACAGGCCAAAGAGATCCAGAAATTAACAGTATTTTCTGGAATACTGACTTCTGGACACTCAATGTGAAGTGTTTTAAGAAGGGCTTGAGTTTCCCCAATGTACTGAGTCGGCTCAAGTCTGAGAACTAATCAGGACTCCCCACTCCAAACATGGTTTCAACCCATAAACTAAGGCACCCAAATTCATCAGCCATTTTAGAAATCACCTGGACCTAAAACAAAGAGGCTTTAAAAAAAAAAAAAAAAAAAAAAAAAAAAAAAAAAGCCTGGCAAAGAAAGCTGCAGTCAAGTATTGTCTTTTTTCCAAGTGTATGTCTGCATGGAAGTCTCTCTTTGGAGATGGGAGGCTTTTTTCTTCCTCTGATCTGATTCCCAGCACTTAGGAAAGCTGCCAGCAGCTGAGGAGCAGCCACGTCTCACATGCTTACCTTGAACTTTATTTGATAGAGCCTAAACTATTAGGTTATTTGATTGGATTAGGAGGAGTGCACTGCAGCATTGCATCATTGCCTGAATTTACTTGACCTCTGGGAAAATGTACTACTGACGTCTCCATCTATCCGGCCTTGTGTTTTTAGCTCCGTCAGGAAAGATGCTGAGGGAAGATCCAACACAGAAGCCTAAGCCAAGCTCCCGTGCAGGATCCATCCCCCGAGAGCAGACAGCCCAGGCACTGACATGCTTGCGTGACTTCTGCAGCCACTTGACTTTGTACAAGGTGACTGGTCCCAGCAGAGGAGAGGAGAGCTGAACCAGGAATAATGCAGCTAGGCAAGGTGCTGAGAGGCACAGGAGGAGGGTGGAGGAGGGAGAGGCGGTTGTTGGTCTGTGAAGTAATTTTTCAAAGAGGTGTGATGCTTCTTTTTACATTGTTTTTTCCCTTAGATTCTCAAACAACCTCCATTTATCAATGTATGAAGAAATACCCAGTTGTGGTGGTTTAGACCCTGCCGGGACCAGAGACCACGTTGCCGTTGCCGGTCAGGCTGGTGGTGAGGCACAAATCCTGGGTTAAAATAAGAAGAAATTAAAAACAACAGTGTGTTAAACAATCTGAACACCAACAGTAGCAATGATAACAACAATAAACAGCAATAACGATAAACAAGATGGAAGATATACAGAGAAATACCGCAAATGGTTACAGAGAGCTCGCTCGCGTGCTCCCCATCACCAAAGCCACAAAGGAAAAAGTTCCTGCGCTCCCGCGCCCGGACCTGAGGCCTAAGGTCAGTATGGTATGAGTAACCCATCTGGAGATCCCTTCCCCCTTCTCTGGTGGGGAAACTTAACCCTATCCTAGCTGAACCAGGACACCAGTGCAAAAGAAGATGGGGATGATGCCACTGCAGGCTTTCAAAACTTTCAAGGACAGCTTGGTTTTCCACAGTTTACAGCCTTGATCTCATGATCGAGGACCCCGGGAAGAGGTGTTGATCCCTGCTCCTTCCATGTAACCGTACCAGCTTAGGGGCTCAGTGTGAGAGAAACCTTTCGGGATACAGATGAAGAGAGCTGAAAGCAATTGCTGGCAAAACTTACTGTCCTTTTCCCACAGGTGTGCCTGTGATGAAACCCCTCTCTGAATGTAACCAAGGAGGTGAATTTAGCATTGGCACTAACTAAAATCTTTGTCAATCAAAGACTCTGTGGCAGAAGGGTTCTTGAAATAGATCTGTAGTTGGGTTTGGTTTGGGTTCCTCCTTCAAGACAGGCTTCTTTTTTTTCCTCCTGTGATATCATTCTTTTCACATGTTTTGTTGTCACAAGATTTTTGTTTATTTAGGACAAGAACCCAGGTTTTGCAGGGAAGCATGGCTTGGTGGAGCTGGTTGCAGTGAGCTGAGCACAGGTTGGATAAAGGATCATTTCCTTTGTAGGTGTAGGGCCATGGGAACACCACGGCCGTTCCTCTCTCCCCAGACCAAGACTTCAACAGTGTCACCCCCAGAACCTCCACAGGGCTCATGACTCCAAAGAAATACAATGCAAAGTTTCACAGCACTCCCAGTCCCACTACAGATCTCATACAACCAGCTTTGATCTGAAACTGTCTCCAAACCAGCTCCATCAGAGGTGTTCTCACAGTCAGACAGAGAACTAGCCTGGAGCAATGGCCCAACCCCCCTGTAATGCTCATTTTGAAAGTAAAAGTGGTCATATATTCCTTGACGTTTACCTGTAAAGGGTTAATTTAGAACTGATCATTAAATAAGCATTCTGAAAGTAGTTTTTAGAAAGCCCAGAAGCCCAACAGGTTACCCAAACCACAGTTTTTCATAATTAAAAAAGCCTCTTATCCAGGTGCTTGTGTCTGTAAGATGCTTATAGGAGCAATTAATTATTTACTAAACCTTTAGCTGTTTATAATGAAAAATTCATAGAAAGTGTGACCATAAACAGACTAAGCTAGCAAACGCTTCAGCAAATGAAGAAAAAAAAACAAAACTAAAAGCATTTCATTTCAGGCAGCGTAAGTGCCTTTTCCCCCACCAGATCGTGATGCAGAATATAAAAGGTCCTTTATCCTGAACCAATATAGAGGATGCCGCTTGTCATTTAAGAGAGAAACACCCCATCTGACAGAACGTTCTTGCTTGGATGAGGTAATTTTGCATGAAGCAGTCAGCTCTGGACAATATTTAAAACTATTTGCAAAGCATGACACACTGTCAGCAACAAGAACTTTCTTCTGCAAAGAAACTTCCCGTCTTCACACAGCACTCCCCAGTATCCTCGCTTTTGCAGGGTGTAAAGCTGTTTCATTCTTCCCCTATGACACCATCTAACCATCTGATTTTTGTAACTCCCCAGCATTCCCATGTAATGGGCTTAGGGGGATTGTTTTGCTGGGTATCATGTATTTAAAGTCACCAGCAAGTATCAAATGCATAAAATCACAGGGTTTGACTACCTTTTATTTTTTTTCCTGAGAGAAGCCTCCTTTTATCTTAAAACGTGGGTGTGCTACCAATTCCTCTGTATCATAACCAAGAAGTAACAAGCTACTGCTAAAGATTTGCTTGACTGCCTTCATCATCAAATCTCATTTTTTTCACTGGCAGTATCTGAAAAAAGCATCCGTGCCACATGGGGCAGCCCTAAATGAATAAAGCAATAGAAGGCTGATGAAAGCGTTGTAAGGCTGTTATGAAAAACAGAAAACAAAGGTGTCGGATGTATTTGCAACAGCAAATACATTTAAAAAATAAAGGTAACCTCCTGGAAAATATTCTTTTTTCTACCCTGATCATCATGCAAGAGGGATCCAAATTTCATTATGAACTTGGTCCGTGGCTTTGATAGGAAATGTGGAAGCTTCTTTGCCATATATTCATCAAAGTCTGCAAAATCAAAACTGACCTGACAACAAACATTCAGCATCTCCCAGTTTCACCTGGGAAAAGAAGAGAAGAGAAAGGCACAGGAATGTGACAGACCTCGAGTTACTACGGGTACATACAACTGATACCATCTTGACCTCTTTAAGGTCTTTGACATGGGCCTATACAACATCCTTGTCTCTAAATTGGAGAGATAAGGATTTGATGGATGTACTCTAAGGAATCGGTTGGATGACTACATCCAAAGAGTTGCAATCAATGATTCAATACCCAAATGCAGATCAGTGTCCCTCAGGGGTCTCTACTGGCATCAGTAGTGTTTAATGTGTCCATCAATTACATGGACAGTGGAATTGAGTACACCCTCAGCAAGTTTGTTATTGACACCAAGCAGAGTGGTGGAGTTGTTATGCTCGAGGGACAGGATGCCATCTAGAGCGACCTTGACAGGTTTGAGAGGCGGGCCTATGAGAACATCATGAACTTCAACAATGCCAAGTGCAAGGTCCTGCACATGGGTCAGGGAAACCTCTGGTATCAATACAGGCTGGGGGATAAATGGGTTGAGAGCAGCCCTGCAGAGAAGGAATTGGGGGTACTGGGGGATGAAAGACTAGACATGAGCTGGCAATGTGCACTCCCAGTCCAGAAAGTCGATTGTATCCTGGGCTGCATCAAGAGAAGTATGAGCAGCAAGGATGAGGGAGGTGATTCTCTCCCTCTACTCTGGTGTCATGAGAACCCCCTGGAGCACTGTGTCCAGTTCTGGGGTATTCAGCAGAGGAAAGACATGGACCTGTTGGAACAGGTCTAGAGGAGTCCACAAAAATGATCTGATGGCTGGAGCACCTCTCCTGTGAGAACAGGCTGAGAGAGTTGGGGTTTTTCGGTCTGGAGAAGAGAAGGCTCCAGGGAGACCTTATAGCAGGATTCAAATATATAAAGGGGGCTTATAAGAAAGAGAGACAGATACTTTTTGCCAAGGCCTGTAGTGACAGGACAAGGGGCAATGGTTTTAAACTGAAAGAGGGTAGATTTAGGTTAGATATAAGGAAGAAATTCTTCAGTCTGAGGGTGTTGAGACTCTGGATCATGTTGCTCAGAGAAGTTGTGGATGCCCCAACACTGAGAATGTTCTAGGTCAGTTTGAATGGGGCTTTGAGCCACCTGATCTGTTGGAGGATGTCCTTGCTCATGGCATGGGTAGTGAAACCAGGTCACCTTCAATGATCCCTTCCAACTCAAACCCTTCTATGATTCTCTGCTTCTAAAAGTCTGTGGCAATATTTTCCATTCTTCCTCCCCTTGGTATGGAAAATTTCTCAGAGTGATCAGGTATAGGTGAACTTTACCATCCTGGCACCAAACCTGTTCCCTGCACTTCCCCTCCTGATGATCTTCCCCGACCTTCCTCTCTGCACTGCACAGACAACGCCATGGGAGCCTTTCTGTATGGAGAACGATGTGTCCTTTCAATCGACGTTTACAGTGAGGAAGTCCCCGACAGAGGCTGGAGGAGATGAAGGGGTCATTGCAGCTGTGCCGTCTAATAGCTACACTCTGTAAAGATGTCTCAGTGACTCATGCTCCCAAAGACCTTTCACAGCAATGGTGTTATTACATCTGATTTTCAAAATGCTCATCAGTTGCTGCATGTTGATAGAAGTTTTACAAGACCATATTTCATTGACTAGCCTAATTGGGAAAATTACCTGATTTGTTTTACCTTTTGCAAAGACGTTCCACTGTGCTCTAAGCAGTGTACAAAGGCACAGGGAGGTACAGCAGGCACACGAAACACCCATGTTTAAAACAGAATCGTTCTGACTCACTCATGTCCTGCTGTTTTGTTTCTCTTTTCAACCTGCAATCTTAATTTGTGAAAAAGAGTCAACAGCCAAAATTTGTTGATATCCCTTCAGGTAGGGGATTGAAAAGTCTCTCCATGCATTATGTTTTCCCTCCCTTTTTCATAGAAATTCTTCTTTAAGAATGAGAGACTTAAGTTCTGTGACAAAAGGCAGCCCTTCACACAGACATTTTTATTTTCTATGGATGAATAAATCTTTAATTTAACCAATTGGCGCCCCAGGTGTAAACAAAAGACTTCAGCCCAAAAAAACTCTATACTCATGTGGCTACATCTTCCTAAGTGTTCAAAGCTCTGCTTCAAATGAAGTACACTGAGAGCTTGAAAACAGATTTTTCACCTTCTTTGGAGATGCCCTTCTCAGTACATTGCATGGTTATTTGGGACAGAGCCATTTCATTTACTTCTGTTGACACTGCTCTGCTTTGCATAGATGTATTAAGACCTAATGAGCAAGAGAAAATGGAAATTTCTCCATAATACATTGGTTCGGGCATTCACCTGGGATGCAGGACACTTTCTCCTAGTTTCTGCTCCAGTGAATAATTATTTATGCTAAAAAAGAACTGCTTCAATGTGTGTAAATGAGAGAGACACATCTTCATTACTGGAGAGGCTGAAGTAGCTGCTGGTGAAGGCTGTAAGAAAATGCAAGCGAGGCACATTCGCAGCAGTTTGCCAGGAATCTGTGATAATCTGCCAGCTGCAGTTTGGCTGGATATTCCTTTTCTGCTTTTGTTTTGGACTTCAGTCCAAGAACTATAACAACTAGAGGCAGGAGGACAACTTCCCATCTCTAGACAAATCTCTAATGGTACAAGACTTTTTTTCTTCCTTTATTGAATATTCACTCCATGCTTTAGTCTTTCTCTTTTTCTGTGCTTTTAGCAGCATTTTTTTTGTCTATGTCTCTTGGAAGATTATTGTATAAGGACAGAGTTAAGATTTTTTTTGTTGTTGTTGCTGTTTCTGCATGTCTGATTGCCAGATTTCTTCAGCATTAACAGCCACTCCTCTTCGTTTCTTTTCTTTTTATTATTTTCACTTTCAAGGGCTTTTCAGCCACTTCACTTGCTTTAGCGACAACCCTCCCTATCCCCCTCCCCTCAGTGGCTTCTCTTCCACAGCCCTTGCTTAGTGTCCCATCAGACTTCCCCTTTTTCTTGGTGACATCTGTAATCTTGGTTCACATTTTACACTGTCCTACTCTTGGGCACATCTTCTGCAAGAGGCTTAAATCATCTGGTCATCAGTGATAGTAACTTCAACATAATACATCACAACTCTCCTTAGACCTTGCTTTGGACACACAGCCCTCTCAAGTTGAAAATATCTCTTTTTCTATCTTTTCTGTCTAAAATCCTGCCATATTGTGAAGAGATAGCACTGCTCTCACAGGCAGTCAGGTTGAGCTCCACATCTTCACCAGAACAGGCTTCCTGTCCTTCTTCTCTCCACAATTCTCTCTTCTATGATTCTATGAAAATTGCTGTCCATTGACACACTTTGTTCTATTTCTTTTCAGACTCCCTTCTCACCTGACTCCAAAACCCTCAGGACTCTCCAAACACTAGATATTTCCTCCTCTCTTAAAAGCTTTCTGGACCATCCTCTTCCCTCTTTTGCCATTTTCTCTCCCCCTATTCATTAGGAGTGACAATAAAACCAAATGGAAACTCACAGCTCAGTTGGTTTTTGACAGTCAAATGTTTGCAGAAGACCAGATGAGGCTCTTTCTGCAATCTGGTTTCCCATTCAAATTCAGGATTGTTTCTCCCTCCATGGCACTGAGCCGGTCTGCAGATGCTGCCTTTTATTCCTTATCTCCTTTGTGACTTTGGCACTCAGATCCCACGTTCTGGCAGTTTAGTGCCCCTTATTCATGCAGCATTCTCATTTACAGGATCTAAAAATGATATTTCTTTCACATACCTGAACAATACTTGCTTCTCGCTGCCCCGGTTTAATAAAACCTAATGCTAAACACCTTTCTTGAAATTCTCAAGAGCTCTGTTTGGGTTTTTTAGTTTGTGGTTTTTTGTTTGTTTTTTTGTTTTCCTTTTTTGTTTTATTTTTCTTTTGGAAATGCTTCTTCTTCCTATTAATACTTTATATGTCTCTGAAGATGAAAAATATTTGGCCATCTTTTCAAGGTTCACTAAAGGAAAATACTGTTTGAAATGAAAACCGATAAAAATCTGAAGATATTTAAAAAAAACAATCCAAACTAGCATAACTGGCCATAAGCAGTACATTCATAATTGAAACATTATTCAGAAAATATACTGAAAAATCAAAGGTCATAAACCCATTTTTCTCTTTCCTTAGTTTTTGATGTCATCTGACTATTTCTAGGAAATGCTTTTCTTACCCTTTCCTCTTTTTCTATCACAAAGGAAAAAATATGTAGGCTTGACAGCAGTCCTGCAGCCCATGCTTTGCATCATCATCTTCCACTGTGGTCTGATAAAGATTGGTAGGAATAATAGGTGAGAGCAGCAACCTAGGTGTGGAAAGACATAGTCTCCATTAAAACAGGACCTAATCATGCGTTCATTTTCTCTTCAGGTGAAGACAATTTGATCAATGTTGATCTGCTCTACATTTGAACAAATGCTCTGGAAAAGAAAAGGTGATGGAGCTTATGGGCCATCCACTCAGCCACCTGCCTTTGAAATTGAAAAATGAGCTGACTAGTTAGTTCCCTTTTTGAGCCTGCTGCTTGGTTAATTCCCTGCAAGTCTGGTTGAGGAAGGTGCATACAAGGACAAGCTGGAGCAATCCAGACGCCCTTACACACAAGCATATGGGGCTGCACTTAATTTCTTGCCTCGACCCCTTACCTCATGACATCTGTCAAAAACACATCACTCCTCAAGCGTATCCTGACATGGTGAATGGACCAACACAACTTTCTTTTTAGAGGGTGATTCCTTCTCCTTCTCACCCACTGAGCAAAGGATTGAGTCAATACCAAGCACCTTTGGAACCTCCTGCTGAGATGGGTATCTCACACCATACACACATGTTGAGACAGTTGACTTTTTTGGCATTACCAAGCAGTAACATAAGTTCAGAGGTTTTTTTTTTCATGCTTGTGCTGCAGGTCAGAATGCAGATCTGGAAAGAAACCTTGCTTTTCTTCCTTCTAAATCAGTGCTTCCCCCATTGCCTGTCCTGAGGGAAAGAATTCACTTCCACAGGTCTGGCAATCAAGTCTGATGTGCAACTTGTGTGTCACGTGTTATATCTGCATTAGCACACACTATTGTATTTTTTGTATGTGTGTTCATGTCCACATTCCCCATCTCTACACACTTACATATACATCTTACATTAAAAGACTCAGAGGGTTACAAAATCCAGCACTCAAAAAGGAGCAAGCATCAGACGTGAGGGTTTCTATGCAACCATGATTTCATACAAAATCACTCAGATTAGTCAAAGTTGGAAGGTGGAAGGATTGTCTGGAATCATTTAGTCCAACCAATCTACTCAGAGCGGGGATAGATAGAACAGGTTGCTCAGGCCCATGTCCTGTTGGGGTTTGAATATCTCCAAAGATGGATTCTCAACAACTTCCTTGAGCAAACTGTTTCAGTACTCAACAACCCTCACAGGAAAGTTTCATTCTTCTTTCCAGTTTGTTTTTCCTTCCATCTCCATCTAGTTGCTTCTAAATACTTGAATTTAGTTGGTTTTACCAATTTATTCTATACCAGGATATTTAGTTGTCACAGTTGTTTTCCCAGCTTTCCCAACCAGCGTGCAGTTATTTCACCAGTATCACTAATGACACCAGCAACACTGCCTGTCGTATACGCAGACCGTGCAGCAGATTAATATTGCTATCAAAACATTTTTGTTGTATCTATGAAGTGTGTGGAAAAAAATTAATTAAGTTACCTTAATTCACTAAAACTTAATTAAAAATTTGGGTGCTCATTGCCCAGAGCAAGTTAGCATGAAATTCAATTTGTGCTCATCTGCTTAAGACTTGCAGAGTGTAAGACAGTGCTTGAAACACCCCATTCTGCTGAAGTCTGCTGGTGCATGCCATTGTTTGTATTATGGTTATTCTTTGTGTCCCAACAGTATCTGAAGGATCCAGTGCTCCCTTGTAATAATGTGCATGTTCAGCACTTACTACAGCATTAAAACACCTAAGTGTTGGTGTTCTTGCTCTATCTGTGCTGAGTGCTTTTGCACCTACTCTGGCAATACCTCTGGGACACACCTTTCTTCTGAGTCCACATAACTAGCAGATGGCCAAGCATAGATGTGTCCCTCATGTCAGAAAAGTTTTCTCTGGCTTTGTCTACTACCGCCTCAGCTGCACGGTTGCATTCAAGATGCTATTATTGAAGGTTTATTCCTGCTCTGTGACTCGGAATAGGTTGCCTCCTTCCCCCTCTCCACAAGAAGAGAGGCCTGGAAAGAATCTCTTCAGTCTCCAGATCCACAAGCCTCCTCCATTAGGACAGGCACATCATTTAATTTATTCTGGAAATGGATAAATTTCCCTTCTGAAACAAGTTAGTTATCCTTTTCATACAACTCACATTCTTTCCCAGATTATCCAGTTACCTGCACATTTCACAATGCATGTGCTAATTCCCAGTCTTTCTTGCATCATCAGAAAAGTTTGACATCGCATCATTTCGAAACACTCTACTGAAATCCCAAAGCAGGAAATATACTGCGTTTCTTTTATCAAGAAAGTAACCAGCCGGGTCTGGCATGCTCTAGGTGCTGATAAAGCCACTCAGCAATTATATTTTTCACTGACATCCTTGTCTAATTATTCTTTCCTTTGAATTTCAGAGTGCGATTAATCAGGTAAAGAGTTATTCTTCCATTAGCACTTTCAGATTCCATTCATCAAAACACCCAAGTGCAAGCCCATGTAACACATTGAAAATTGCCAGAAATAGAAGAAAACAAAGATTGCAAGATCAAGAGACTGATGCTTAGTGATGTAGAGAACATAAATGAATGGATGCAAAGATGAATAAATGAATGAGTAAATGACTACAGGAAGATGGTTAGGTGAAGTGATGAGAGAAATGGCATAACTTTAAACTGTTAATTCTCTTCCTAACCAGCCCCTGCTATACAGAGTGACCAATTACAGTTATTTCTCAGTTCTTAATAGATGATTAATTATATTTTAGCCTGCCTGTGAAGTTATTATACCATTATAGACTCCCCTGGTATAATACAGTCATGCTCTTTAGCTGGCAAATGCAGCCTGAGGCTACAATTTCTAGCTGTGTCAGGTCTGGTAGGTCTAAAATGTTATTGAAAAATAAGGTCATAGAGTAAATAAAACACCGAATTGTGGAAGAAAACATAACAATTTTCATTCTTTCAAATTTTATAGTTCCACTCCAGCAATTCCAAGCATGACAAATGATTTGAATAGGTGTGTCAAATAAAGACTTACACACCACCCTTTTAACTTTATTATTTTAAATTAGTCTTTTTATGAAACTTTCCAGACCTGGTGGGGCAATGAGCCCCATCAAGCATTACTGGGGCCAGCTGGGAGGTGCTGCAGTTAGTCATTCACAAAATGTATTAAGAACAAAAACACGACAGCTCTAATTATTACAAATGGGTCATTAAATCCCTTTCAATTGCGATGTGAAATACAATCTCTGAATAGCAAGCATCTCCTGGAAAAAAAAATCTCTTCTCTGAAGTTAAAATAAGATCCATTCTGATCTGAATGTGATAGAAGGTGAAAAGCATTTTCCTAATGAATGTTAGTGTTATTAAGACATTAATAGCTACTAATGGGGGGAGGTCTGGGATGAGAGAAGTAGTATTTATAGGAAAGGTAATGTGCAAAAAGGAAAGACAGCCTTGGTTTGTCATATTTCAGACCTAGATTTTACAGCTTTAAAGCTCTTGTGGGCAAGGATGAATAAGGTGACCTTAGAGAAATTTCCAGTAACTTTCTGAAAGTCACTTCTTGGAGAGAAGGACTCCTCTTATACATTGCCAAGGGAGCTGGTGGAAGTCCCTTTCCTGAGTACACTTGAGAAGACATGACATTGTGCGTACACAGCAGCCCTTTCAAAACAACAAAGGAAAAACAGCGCAAAAGGAGAACAGCCCAAGGGAAGTACTGAAGATACAGCAAGCAGTAATAATTCCCAAAATGCCATAATAGACCTTTTGTTGCAGCTATTCTGTTCTGAACTTCAAGCACTAGACTAAGACATATTGCACAAGGGGAAGACAATATGTACTAGGGGTGAGAGCACAAGCCAGAGCTCCTGTTTTAGTATGCAGCTTACACAACATGCCCAGGACAACACAATGTGGACTACGGAATCAGTTACACATTGGTTCACATGAGCTAATAATACACAACACCATTTAATAGACTTTTCTATAATAGGGAGTATTTCAGGCCAAAATCTAGACCTCCTGATCTGTAACAGCAAGGTAAAAGAAATGAGAAGAGATAAGGTAGACATCAGTGAGAAGTAACAACCAAAATCTTGTATCTAAACCATTTTGAATGCAGACACTGGTCATGACAAGCCATTTTCATATACAATCTAAATCCACATCAAATAAATTTTGTGGATTTACTTGGGCCAACAAATTTGGGGACATATCCTTCTTCCATGCATGGCTCTCTTCTGGACTGTTTGGTTCCCTTAATAGGGATGGAACAGAAAAAGAAGAGCTATAGATAACTAATTCAGGATGAGAGACATGGTGAAATGTTTCCTAAACCTCTAAGTGGAGGTCTGATGCAGCAATAACTACCTATTCCTAGTTCTGTTTATATATATATACCCTTATAGTTATTGAATGCCTATGCCAATGGTAACTGATGGTCAAAGAAAGCAGGAGCTTTGCAGCATACACATCTGATACTGGATAAAGAATAACACACACGACACATGGTGCCCCCATGCCCAGTTCTGCCTTCCTGAGACAAGCCAAAGTCCTTCACCACTGGCCTTGTGCTGACCTCAGTCAGCATCAGAAGCAGCACAATGTGAATTAGGGGACTTGTCACTAAAAGCAGTGTCTGAAGCATGTGTTACTTATCTTCTCTCCCATCGGAGGTGATCATAAGTAATAAATCCGCCAGCAAATCTAAAGTCCATTCACAAATGCCTTTTTAAAAGGCAAAGGGAGAAATTCAAGAAATGGTTTGTATACTAATTGTATACTAATAAATAGGCAACTTCATGAGAAGTGTGTTGTGTCTTGCCAGTCTGATGGCACTACAGAAACCAGGGCACGGTTAAACATCTATGTGAAACAATTTTTTATTACTTGGAATAAAAAAAATGTTTTATGTCAGCAAGTCCAGCTCCCTTATACTCAGAGCTACAAAGTACCACCCTCATTAAACAAATCATATTGATTCTTCCCCATTTCTCATTCTGAAAAGCTTTAAGTCCTCTGAGAGGGACTTTCTGCCGGTTTCCAGCCGAAGTGCATTTCTGGTCACTTTATAGCTGTTTGCTCTCTTGACAACATTGTGGCCTATAAATACACCGGAAGGCTAAACACCTGGGTGGTGAAAGGACTATTTTGGCTAAACGACAACCTCACCTCCAGAAAGTTTTACTTGTCTAAGCTAGCCAAGCTCTTTGAGTTCCTCCAGTCAAGAAAGGCTCCCACTCCAGTCAACACTGAAGTAACTCCTCTCTGTAAATTCTAGTTGGAGTTCATTTGCATTCAGCAGAAGGAGAGCATAATTTCCATGCAAATTCCCTGTATCTACTAGACTGGCTCAGCAGATACACCCTGAGACACATGTACCCTTTAATACCCTTTCCATGGGTTTGCCACCTTGGTATTTCATTGTTAACCTGCAAACAACCATGTTTTTCTCCTCCCCAGACATTTCCAGCTGATAAATTCTGCCACATTGCCAGAGTCCATCTTCAGTCCCACATGACCTGACTGTATTTGATTTCTTCTGATTGTATTTGATTTATTTCTCATACTGAAGTATTCTAAGTCCTCCAACACCTACATCACTTATCATAGACCCAACTGTGTTTTCATGGAAGATGCATCATTACTATTGTAAAATAATGTTATTTTCAAACCCCCAGTTCTATGCCAAGTTATAAAAGAAAATATTAAACATGACTAGTCTCAAATGGTATCTTTGAGGAGCTCTGTAGTAACACCCACTGTACTGATATTTCACTGTCACTTCAACCAGTTAGTTACTTCTCTGCAAGTTCTTTAAATACTGCACTAAGTACTGCACCCATCTCCATTTTTCCAGTTATAGGGCTAATTTACATTGAAGAACTGTAGAAAAAAACCTGTCCATTGTTGATATGTGGTTCTTTCCCTTTTTATGGGAAAGAACTTGGAAATTTAACACAGTCCTAACCATAGGTCCAGCTTGCCTTCTATCCCATTTATCACCCTTTAGTTACCCGTCCTTTGAAATTTATTTAGAATTTGGTATTCCATGAGATTAGACCACGCTCCTCTTTTCTTCTTTATTGCTGCTCTTCAGATACTTAATTCAAGAAGAAACATATGTTGTGAAGAAATAGGACAACTGTGAAAGCAAAACATGAAGTCTGCACTTTTTGTAAGAGAGCTTATAGATAAGGTAGGGAATTCAGCCATTCAAATGACTAACAGGTACAGCACACAGGAGATGAATAAAATTGTGAGGACTAGAAAAAATAGTGGGGTTTTGTTTTGGGTTTTTTTTTTACATTTTCGCCTGGTTTCTCAAGTAAACAAGGCTGAAGCTGTGTGAGTGCCTATGAGTATGAATCTGTGTACATCTCAACTGCCTGCCTTCCTAGAAAGCCTTTGAATGAGAGAGACCCTACTAGTCACTCCAACCTGGCTTTACTCAATAAAATTTAAAGAACCCACTCCCCCTCACAAATTCACAAAAAACTAGGCTTTATTGTTCATATGCTCATTAAACTCATTATTTTGAGAAGTGATGAAGTTACAATGCCGTTACAGTGCTGTGAGTGAGGTCACACTGAAAGATGCACTGAAACACCCCATTTAAGTGGAAAATTATGTTCTTCAGCTAAATCTAAATTTACTCCTGAGTGTCTTTGAGCTATGAGTTCATACCTCAGTGCCATGAAGGACATCAGAAAAAGTCAGGCTGGCAATTACTTCCAAGTGAATAATTTATTTAACAAATTTAGACACTTCCCTTTCGTGAGTTGTGCCCTGTGAGTGCAGGAGAACACCATTTTCTTTATTCATTATGTTAAAAATTCTGCTGAATATTTTCTGCAAATAGTTTCTGATGTGAAAAATGAGGACATGCTTTCAACAGTCCAGTAATCACAGCGGCCATGGTTATCTCATGATCACCAGGTAACATTCCACCTCTATTTGTTGCATCCTTTGCTTGCTTTATTCCCATATGCAAAAAACAGAGATCGCTTGTTTTATCTTCATGCACGGTTTAACACAATGGAGCTAAGCACTCTAAATCTCACTGTAATATGAATAATAATTCAGGCTATGATCTCTGTTGTCAACACACATCAATCTCAGCTATTGTAGAGCTTCTCTAAGACAGGCAGCAAAGCACCTTAGGATATCCTAATAACGCTTCCATTAAACACAGGAATTCTAAAATCCCCACATATTGCTCTGAAAGAAAGGCCACATATAGAGTGATTACTTTGGACATCTGTTATAATGCTTAACAAGAGCAGCATGCTTCCAACCATCTAACTGAGGTAATAACCAAGCCAGCGCAGGACAATATTGAAGATTAAATACCTCGGAAGAGCAGTATGAAAAATACTCCCTTCCCTTCCTCTCTGCCCCAATCCACTGTTAAGAAGGGTGAGGTGGAGGGAACAAATAAACTAAACAACTGTCACAGGAAACCTCCCAGTAAACCAGAGTGAAAGTGCAAATTCAGTAGGAAGTTTCATTTTCCTGCACTCTTCGCTGTACATTTCACTACGTCTAGCAGGCAGGCCAGGTCAGGGATGGTACTTGCAGTTGGACTACATGATTGTTGTAGGTCCCTTCTGACTGAAATTGTCTTTTCTGTTCTATTCTGATCTGTGAAGGCTCACAAATTATGGGAGAGAAGGAAATGTGTTTCTGGAAGAAAACTCTTAAGTTGTTGGTAAGAATTAAAGAGCAGGACTCCGCAGGACCATCCTCTGAAACTATTTCCAGTGCCATCTCCAGACCTGACTAGAAGCAGAGTCCCAATGCCTGGATGAAAGAAGCTGTGGGAAGAAGGATGGACATTTAATAGGAAATCCTGTAAGGGATGGAGCATGCCCAACACCAAACAGTATCAAGACGCAGACACCATAGGGAGGTCTTCATCTAGAGACGGGATAAAACAACAGGCACAGAAAAGATGCAGCTGGAGATCATGAACCTTCACTCTGAAGATCGATTGAAGACACAAAACCTTCCTTTCCTTAACAAGATACAGCATAGAAAAGAATCAAATTTAGGTAGTAAGCAACAAATATCAGACAACAATACAGACCCATTTAAGGAGCAGGCAGGAAAACTGACATTCAGGCCCAGGCTAAATATTTTTGTAATTCTTTGCAAATGCGAGAAATACAACAAATATCTCATGACAAATACAGTGCCTCTCTTCAATGACACTATTAAGTTAGAAAAAACTTGAGGGAGAAATGTAATCCATGTAGCAATGTCCAAAACACTTATTCACTACAAGGTCTGCCAAAGCAATCACATAAAGGGAATTATCACAAAGGAAGTGAATTCTTTGGGGTTTTTTTTCCCAGTAAATGTGTTGAATTCAGCTCCCACAAGTAGTTAGTAGTATTAATCCTTCTGAGGCTCTAGCAGTGCCTTTGGAAAGACATAAGAAGCTGCTAATGAAGCACTTTCCTTGGTCTTCCCGCTGCATAAACATGGGTACTCATACTGTATGTCCAAGTCCTGCCTGTTTTCTCCAGATATTCCCAAACCAGGTCCTGTCTCCAGCACTCATAAACAGCAGAGTGGTAAGACAAAAGGATTTCTTGCTCTCCAGAACGTATAATTCTGTTTTCACCAGAATGTACCAGATGAAGCCTCCAAAAAGTGCAATTTTGGTCTTTTGTAATTTGCTTTTTTAACAGAATAAAGCCCTCTTTCCTCTTTTTCTGCAGAAAGAGTCATTTTGCTAGTTGGCTCTGGCAGCTCCAGTCAGAACATCCTACATGGCTCTGTTCTATCCCACATAATTTCACGAGCCATGAACAAAGTGCTGCTCCCCACTTTGTATCTCAGCATAGTGACGAAGCTAATTGCAGCCAGGCCACCACATTCTGCTACAACAGCGTGGTGAGCAGGCAGAGGTTTGAGGACTGATTCAGAGAAGGGGAGACAGAGTTACTTTTATCTTCCCTGGAAGAGGATTATTGTTGCAATCAGTTCCAGCCCATAAGAACATCTTCCCTGCACTTCATGCGAGCTGCTCTCCCTGCCCAACACTGCACACACTGCTAGTGGCCATGTGAACCACATTAGAGAGCCTAAAGACATGGCTTTTGCTGTGCGACTCCGAAGAGCACATTGTAGCTATCTCTTCTCTGCTTGATGAAAAGCGAGCTTGGAAACAACCTTAAGCAACCTCACCCTCCTTCTTCCACGCTTCTCATCCATTCTTCTGACTTTGGCTCAATACCCAAACTCCCTCAAAGCTCTGCACACAGCTTGGGGGCCCACCCAAGGACAGGCAGATTGCATAAGTATAAAACCCAGCTCAAACTGATCTACAGGTCGGTTGGTTTTTTTTTTGTTGTTGTTGTTGTTGTTTTGTTTGGTTGGTTTTGGGTTTTTTTTGGTGGTTTTGTGGTTTTTTTTTCCCTATGTGAACAAAGTTTGGTAAGAGAAAATACGAAAGTTCTACCTCCAGCTAATGATGTATCAGAGGCAAACACTACATGAGATGTCTTCATCTTTTTGCATGGAATAAATATTCAGGCCACAAGTCTTTAAGGCACTAGGTTAAGACGCTTAACATTTGAGTACACATCATTGAAATTTAGTATTAACTCATCTCTATTTTTAGTCTTAACACAGCTATAACATCCCCAGAAGCCTGACCACCCTGCTGTGATTAAATATCATACTTGTACAGTGAAATGCTGCCTAGATTTTAGAACAGGTACACTTATTTTAAATCTCTGATCAGCATAGTAAACCCTCAGTTTCAGTCTGGGCTATTAAAACAGAAGAGCCATTCTTCTCCTTTTTCATATTTGACCATGCAAAGGAATTGTTAATGGTAATTTACATTTTTATTGGAATTAGTGGAAGGATTTATATAAAGTTAATTGGGAGTTTTCATGCCTGTCACATCATTGAAAGTTACTGGGACAATGAGGAAAAATAATTCCGAAGTGCTAAAATATTGTAAGAGGGCAAAGAGGAGTCTTCTAAAGATTTAAGTTCTGAAATAGCCAGACACAACAGACAGGTGATGAGCACTGGAAGGGGAACAGGGAATTAGAAAAGTATGTTCATGGCACTACCTGAAGTATTTTTATTTCTGTATATCATTATAAATGTTTTAAGTATTAAATTACTTATTTATTATTTGTATTAAAGTCATTTATAGAAACCTCTATAGAAGACAAAGGCTGTTTGCAAATACATAACAGGAGACGGACTGGTCAGAAAGAACACAGTCTTAAACTGAGGTGTTAGGATGGACATTACTAAATGTTGGAAGGTACTCAAGCTCCCATTCCAGTTAATGGGATCTAGACAATGTAGTCAGTGGGAACTATGTGCAACTCAGGACTGTTGTGTGCCCGGGATTGTTCTCTAAATTGCACTGACCAGATCTCACCCTATTCTGTTGCCTAGGGACAGTAATCCAATTCAGATGCTCTTAGTTATCCTGTCTGTTCTTCTCCTTCCTCTCAAGGAGGTAAACAACTTCTGCTGAAGTCCGAGATGCACCTGAAAGATGTCTCAGGAGGTACCAGATAACAGTGGTTTGACAATTGAGTTCTACTCCTCCTGTGACTATCACGGAGGTTTCAACACACATGTCATCTATGTATAGATGTCTTAATCTGGAAATAAATTCAACCATTAGGGTTTCATTTGCGGTTTTACATTTTGAAACTTGGTGTCTGTCACATTAAATATCATTATGTACAGATCTCCAGATTCCCATGTCCCACCATGTTCTGGCTATTCTCTAACCATCACTAGGCAATCAAAAGTCTCCTATTGATGTCATCCAACCCTGCACAGAAGTCTTACATGCTCTGGGGTCCTTCAAGCAAGCAAAGGTATTATGATGTGACCCAGTTATTTTGAGAATAAAATTCAACTGCCAAAACACAGCCTCTGAGTGCTGTGGGTTAGCCTGCTGCTGCTCCTGAACAGTGTGGTTCCTCTGCCAGTCAGATTTGGTACAACACATGTTTCCTGCCTGTAGTAACAGTCTGCCCATGCTCTTACCTCACAGTCATTTAACCAAACCTGAATTTTACTGAAGACAAAATGTTATTAATTAGGAGGATGCAGACAGGCAGCCAGCACAGCTCCAATGACTTGCAATAATTCATTATATAAGTCTGACCATCTCCATCTCCTCCAAAACAGTGATGTGGTCCAGTTCAAATAGCCAGATCTCCTCAGCCTCTGCATTGAGTCCGGTCCCATCCACTCTCCAGTTTGTCAGAAATCCTACAAAATGGTAGGTTGTGTGGCTTGAAAATTCATGGCTATCACATCAGAGACTGTCTATGCAGTAGGCTGGGGCTTGTGTGTTTTCTGCTACCGGGGCTGGTGTGTTTTCTGCTACCAATGGACTAAAAACTGAGCACACAGCTGGTGTGTATTATTGCAGCTTGTCACAGCCAAAAGCTTTTCCTTTTCTCTTCCATCTGGTCCTCTTGTTTTTTTCAGCCACCTTTTATGTCTCATCCATCGAGAAAAGGGCATCTCAGAGTAGGCACAACCATTTACTTTCTATTTGTACAATTGTCATCACTGCACATGAGAAGTCGAAACATTAATTCTTTTTACAAGTTATTACTGGTGGTTCCTCCAGGCACTGTTCAGCCACGAGTATCTATATACTGATGCACACTGAGAAAAGTTTTAGGACAGGAAAAATTACTTTAAACACCAGTTTGCCTTTTTGTAGTTGCTCCACCTAGTCTGTCCTCCTTTGCTCTGAAACATTTAAAATACAAGGCAGCTCCAGTGCAGGAGGGAGGATGACATCTGTGAAGGGAGTCTTCTCCTTTCCTCACTCCATTGCAGATGTTCAGGTCAAATGTATAACCCGGAATGTTAGGGGGGAGTTGGGAGGCCAAAACCAATCCATAAAGCAGCAAAACCCTTTGATTTTTTCACTTGCAGGATAGAAATCACAGTAAAATAATGTCCCAGTCATACTCACTTGGCAGAAGATTTTCCCCTAGTGTGTCTGTGTTACAAGCAAATGGTTGGTAATGATTTGTGTGCATGCAACACTTCTAAGTAATTAAAACAAACCTCTGCCTGCTGCAGAATGCAAATGTGTAAACAAACTAACCCAACCAAGCCAACTTTTTATAAGTGATGTAGCTATAGGACAAAGGAGTAATGGCTTTAAACTGAAAGATTAAGGAACTTTTTCACTGTGAGGGTGGTGAGGCCCTGGCACAGGCTGCCCAGAGAAGCTGTGGCTGCCCCCTCCCTGGAAGGGTTCAAGGCCAGGTTGGACAGGGCTTTGGGCAACCTGGGCTGGTGGAAGGTGTCCCTGCCCATGGCAGGGGGTTGGGACTAGATGAGCTTTAATGTCCCTTCCAACCTAAACCAATCTATGATTCTATGAACTTTGTCTAGGCTCAGTAAATTCACTGAAGTGACTATTCCCTTGGAATGGCCATTACAAAGCAACAGCTCTACGAAGCCACCTGGACATCCACTTCTTTAAAGACAAGTAACTCTGCTGCTGAGGTAGCACTGTGTGTCTCTTACTGTAACTTGAGTGCTGGAAACATGTGTCATATTAAGAAGTATTATACTAATTTTATACATCAACTATTTTTTGCAGGGGAAATGGAAATAGTAGCATGAGTGGATGTGGCAGCAAAAGTTAATATATTGCTATTCAACTTCTTTATCTCTGAAATGACAAAATACCAAAATTTTCTCCACTGAAAGAAACATAGTTGAGACATCACTTGCAATGATCAGAAAATGAAGTTTGTGATTTTTCACCTTCTTGGTGAGAAGACCTCACTTCCACCATGAGGGATCGTATTGCTTCAACTGAGACTAAGTATAGTTTGTCACAAGGTGAGGACAACCATGGAAAGCAATGAGAGGAGTTTTCTTTGTTGGCTTCTGCCACCTGACACGAGGCAAACCACTGCTATTAGCATCTGCCTTGGTAGAGGGGAACAGCTGATCTCACTATTTCAGCCATTGCCTAGAGATATCAGTAGTCCTTCCATTTGAGCAGTTTGGGTAAGGTCAGTGTGGGAGGTAGAAAGACATGTGAAGAGTATGACCCCTAGAAGAAGTGAAAGGACAAAGGGTGTGCATGTGTGACAGGTATTTTCAAAGTAACTTTGAACTGGCTTTTTGGCTGTAGCTAAGAAAAGAACCCTCACAGAAAAACAGCTCCTACAGAAATTAAATAGAAAGCTTTCAACTGCATGGCATGGCAGGAACAATACAATGTCTAATGATCTTTGCTAAGAATCACTGTTTCTTTACATAAGAAAGAAGTGTTTTCCTTTTCCTTGGTATTTGTTATTGATCTTGCCCCTTGTCTTCTTGCCCAATTTGGCGTGCATTTGAAATTGTTCATTCATGTGTCTCACAAGCTTTGATGTCTGTATAGTTTTGAGGAAATTGCAAATTGCTGTTGTAAGTGCCTTTTCTGTATTATGGTAATTGCCTATAATATACCAAAGGACAATATTAAAGGAAAATATCCTGTGCACGGTTGAAGAATTGTGCAGAACTCAGCACTCAAATTGACATTTTAAAAATTGTGGGTTTATAGTAAATGTGATAAAGGACAGTTAGTTGGTCCAAAAATTAATTTCTTGAAATATGTGTATAAATTTCTATTTCTCCTAAGATTAAAGGCAATGAAAAATTAGGTGCGAACAGCTTTGTAGCTTTAAGAGACATTGAGAGAAAATGAGAAGAGAATTATTTTCTTAACCTTAGATGAAATGTTCACCTTTAAACTCTTCCAACACACATCTCTAACAGGCATTCTCTGATGAACATGCTGTCATTGTCAACTCACTGCTATTGCCAAGGAAATCACTTGCAAAAGTAATTTAAATTCTGAATAGTTATCAAGGTTATTATAAAACTACAGAAATTAAGCTAAATCACTGTCCTTATTTTCATCTCTGCAGCAGAATTTCTCACATGTCCCTCTATAGCTCCCCATATATTCACACATTTTCCCTTGGATACCGCAAGATTTATTTCAACTAAGTACAGCCATCGAAAAGCTAGGCTTGGCTATCTAAGATTGCCTTTTAAGCTCATGCTATTTTCAACAGAGAAAGACTTTAAAAAGATAACTCCAGAAGATAATTCATCCCCTGTTCTTATATGCTTCTCTTTAGGTGGGATGAATTGCCCTTTGAAATTGCCGATTCCTCTGCATTGTCTACAAGGTGAAGACAGAAATCTCTTTTAAACCGTAAATGGTTAAATGAAATCTGATCTCTGGCTTTCTTTCTATTCAGGTCCCAACACTATGTGCTGCTTGGCTTATTCCTTCATCTCTCCATCAATTATCTATCCACTTAGGACCTGATCTCCTGGGTAATCTGTTCCAGTCATCATAGGAAGTCATGTCGCATCACCCCAGTCACGCATTTATCAATCTCCCTCTTAAAAGTAGTTATGTGATCTGTATCCACTACTCCAAGTGAACAGATGATCTGCATTAATCTTCCTCTAAGGCTTCTTCTAATTCCCTGTCTAACCATATTTATGATCAGTTTATACCCCATTTGTCCTTTAGCTTCTAGCTCTTCCTGGAATTTACCTGATTGCAGATATTTATAAGCAATAATTACATCCTCTGCTAGCTTGCATTTTGTTAATCTGAAGAAAGCCAGCTTTTGATTACTTTTTTTAAGGTAGTTACTCTATTCTTGCATTCTAGTAACCTGTTCTAATTTTAATACCTCTCTTGAATAATGCTGGTGAGAGGTTGTATTCAAGATCTGTTACAACAGCATTAAAATTTCCCTCTTTCTATGGAGAAATCCCACCTAAACATCCCCGTGTGCTTTCTTCTGACAGCTTTGCTCTGGTGAGTCACAGCCATTGTGGGCCAGCTAATGACTGTATCTTTCCTCTGTTTTCTGAAGAGAAGACTCAATCTTATAACAGACTTTCAAAACTTCTAAGCCTTTCCCCAAGTTTAATCCAACAGCGGTTTTTCCAAACTTCGTGGCCAGAAATTCCTTTGTATGTTAATCCAATACTCCTCTACCTTGATAACTAATTCCAAACTTTTGTCACCACTTACTTCTGCTGATACAGTCTTATTTTTGTGCCAGTATCCATAGTGAAAACAATAGATGACATGAGCTGCAAGAATTATGTTTGAATACCTACAGAAATAGTCTTCCTACTTATGATTCTCTTCTATTTACAAACAGTTCTCAAATTTCACTGCAGTAATTTCCTAGACTTTTCAGTTCCTTTGCAAATCTTTATCTCCTCCATCTTCATAGCTTTCTATGCAGAATTATCAGATGTCTTACTGATGAATGAAGAGGTTAACTTCTGGAAAGAATGTGGCCTGTAAGAGTGCCAAACCATGTTTACTTTAAAGATAAGTTCATAAAAATGTTTTTGCAAAATTCTAAGTTATGTATTGATTTTTTAGGATGCAAACTTTAATGTGAAGCCTATAGCCACTTAGAAAGGGTACCTGAGGTTTTTAAATGACATACAAGAGGAAAGACTTCTTATATACAACATACAAACTCTGATTTTTCCGGTGCGTGAAATATTTCAATTCATTTAATTGAGAAGATTTTATTTGAAATGTTGCTGGGTTCTGGCAACTAGAACAAGACAGAATGAAAAAAAAAATATTCACTGGTCACCTAAAAGAAGATTGGATATATCTGTTTTGGAGGCAAATAATAAGTCTGCTAACCTAGGTCACACTCACCCTCACACTTCCTTTAATTTCACCAAAAAGACTTCCTGAACAAAATGAACTACCTTCACTTTATTTATTCATAATCCTACTATTGCCTCATTTTATCATCAATCAGTTGTCTCTAAATTCCACTCATTTTTCATATCTCTTGAGCAATTTAAACCTCATAATTCTCTTATTAATTTTAAATTATAAGAACTGAGACAATCCACTCAGGATTTTTTCTACAGAAGAACTGACTACTTTTCTTTGAATTTTGGACAAATGTTCCCAAGTTCTTTCCTTTCAAAATAAGCCATATAGGGAATCTAGTCTTGTTAACAACTTCATACTAGCACTAAATCTGTCCCAGCTGGCCTACAGAAAATAAAGTATCACAGAATCACAGGGTAATTGGTGTTGGAAGGGACCTCTGGAGGTCTCTAATTCAACCTGCTGCTCAAAGATGATTAAACTAGACCAGGTTTCTCAGAGCCATGTCTGGTCAAGTTTTGAATGTCCCTGAGGATCCTATCAGGGACCTATCATGTCCATGGGATCTATAAGATGGTCTGTTCCCTGGATCTCAAATAAAAGCATTTCTATCAACTAAAAAACAACAACAACAACAAAAAACACCAAACAAACAAACAAACAAAAAACCTACTTATTTGTAGAAACATAAAGAATGCTAACACAGAGAATGTTCTGTCAACCTGTTTACCTGAATATGACAAATAGATTTGTACATCTCACACACATCATGTATATATGTATATAAAAATTAAAGAGAGAAAATTCAATGCAAAACGTGAGGAAGAAAAAAAAAGAATCAGTGCTACTCTGCATCTAAAACATATTTTGCAAAGTCAACTGTGTTAAAGCAGATATGCCACAGAAACAGCTTCCTAAATGTGCATGCACCAGAAACGTGAATCTCTCTCCCTTGTGCTCCATTAAGTATGGGCTTTTTTTATGATCTATCATTTTTTTAAGCCTTCATTTTACCTTTCATTAAACATTACAAAATGTATCTCATCAGAAAGTATTGTTTTTTATGGCAACATTTCAAGCTCAGTAACTGAGGAGACTTTATTCTGAATCAGATATGATCTCTATTTTTCTTTTAATGAACTGTTTTTATAGTGCATGTATATAAACAAATAAGAAAGTGAGTGGGCATAGATGTTTAAGGTACTTTCATAGGAACAAAATTAATATCCAGTTTTCAAGAGGAGCAATTTGGAATCTGTAGAACTGTTTTATTCGCAGACATTAAGAAGAAGCTATAGGGCAATTAGCAAGACCTTGGTTCTGGAAAGCTAGTTTGAAGTCTATTGCATCAGTTTGAAATTGAGCCTTACATCAAATACTTCTAACATGCAGCTGTTGGAGGGAAAGTTCATCAAAATTTTAGCAGGAAGAGAAACATGGCTTATACAACTCAAGCCAGAAAATGTGTGGATCACTAAACAGTTTTGGCTGACCCTTGGGAGTCATTAAACCATAGCATCTCCGAGTGTTGGACTTGGGACTCAAGTCTTACCCCTCTATCAGACAGTCATAAAATTACCCAGTTTTGCAACACAACAACGAAAAAAACCCACTTCAAACCCAGCTACAAAATCTGTCTATTTAGCTTAAAGCTGGTAATTCCACATACCTACCCCTGCTCTTCTGGATGTACTGTCTTCTAAGCAAGTGTCTTGTCTTCCTCATGGGAGTAAGGAGGAGGGGGTCTACAGTTTCTGCCATCATTATAATCTTGACTGAGACTGAGCTGAGTCTCGCTGTGACTAACAAACCTTTCTCCTGCGTATCCCAACCTGACTGTGGCCCTACAGACCACATTTATCTCCTATATAATTTCTGGTTAAAAAAAAAAAGCTTGAAAATGAGGCATTTTTTTCTTTGTTTTGCAGAATTTCTCTGCCATCAACATCTGATTCAACTGTAACACATTCCTTTGTCTTAATAGGAAGGGTTTCTTCAAGTAACATCAAGTCCCATTTATTTCATTATACTATGGTGAAGGAGACGCATTAGTACCCCAAAGAGCAGTTTTGACAGTGTTGTGCTCCTTAGCTTTTCTCTCCAAGCACTGTTCATCATCAAGCACAGTCATTCCACTGAATTATTAGTTTCTGTTATACATAAGCTATTTCAACTTGGCATCAGAATATACTTTTTTTTTTTTTTTTTTTTTTTTTTTTTTTTGTCAGTGACTAAAAATTTAACCGATCAAATGAAAACACTAAGATATTTCAGTTATTTGAAAAGAATAGCCAAAGATGCCTATAAAATCTGGGCTGTACCAGTCAAATCATGATGCATGATAACTTCAAATATATGACCGCATGAGCTTATATAGAAAGAAAAGATTTTTCAAGCTTCATTACTGACACTTTTTAACAAACTTGGCAGTAAATCCAATTTTAACAATAACTAACTGCACAGTCATTAATCCTGGAATTTAAGCCAAATGTAGTCTTCCATACTGAGGACATCTGTGATTGTCTCCTTTGGAATTTGTTCTCTGTGCATCTTATGTAAGTGTAGCAGAAATCTTCCAACTCTGATTCTTTTGTTTTATTTACAGCACATGACAAAGCAGGCTTGGAAACCTGACAACTAAAGTTTAGAGGGAACAGAAAAGGGGGAAAAAATAAATTTTAAAAATAGTTCTGATTAATTTATTTCACTGAAAAAAAAATTAATAGAAAAAGAATAATCATTGTAGTCTTCATTTGTACATGCATAAAAGAGAAGACAGAAACATGCAGAATGTCATGAGGAAAATAACAAAACACCTAACAAGTATTTGTTGTTGTTGGATGCTGGGGTTTTCTCAAAGCAATGGGACTTTCCATTCTCTGATCCTTGCAGTTAGAAGCCCTTTCCCAAAATCTTACTTCTTCCCCCGAGTTATACAAATCTTCTTCTACTTCCAAGGAAATCACCCCCAGCTCACAGCTCCCTTGAACGCAACCCAGAATTGTTGGGTTTGTTATGTATGTCAGTACATACTGATTTATTTGGATATTCCAGTTCCGAAATAGAAGACCATCCTCTGATTTCGTGCTGGCTCACCTTGCCCTCATCACACTTGGCTTAATGGTGAAGCAAAGGAATATTTTTAGGTACTAAGGAAATGAATAGTGAAAGAATATGCAAGATTTCCACACTATTCCTTCATGAGTTAATGCCTAAATGCTTCTCTCTCAGAAGCATGCATAGATCAAGGTTTCCCACTTACACTTCTGCTTTTATATCTTCTATTTACTAGAGTATATATAGTTATTGCCACTGAAAAAAAATGCGAGGCGTATAACTTCAAACAGTGCCTTTAAATGGCGCTGACAGGGTACTTTACTTGCAAAAACTGCAAAGCGGAACAAATAAAAAGAGCTGTTGTAAGACTAGCTAAAGATGTTCAGGTACTTGCCATAATCATTTTGCAGCTGGAGATAAGCCTGAAAGAACATTAAAGTTTCACAACAGAGATATGATGTGGAGCTGATCATGTCAAAAGGCTAAAAAAGTTTTTTTTGCTTATGCTTCTAGGGAGCAGATTGCAAGATATATATAAATCATTCATATTCTATTAAAATAGAGCTCTGCTTCACTTTTTGAGAATTTCAACAGATTACCATAGCAAAGTGCACTTTCTGTCCAGCTTCCACTCTTCAGCTATCCATCTTCTTTACTCTATTTCATCCTCTTCAATATGATCTCCACAACATTTTTGAGGGCTCAGCATTTTACAACTCTCATTTTCTGGCACTGTCATTTCTTTCTTCTTTTCAAATAACTGTCAAAACATACTTCTTTGTTTCTGAAAGCCTTCTCCTTTTTTTGTGTAGATAAAAATTCTACACAAACCGGTTTTGGTGAAAGTGTGCAAAAGTACTGCATAAATCAGATTCTTTTAATAATTGAATAATTTTCAAAATCTTGAGACAAACATACATTTGATGTTCCAAATTACTGCCACTATGAAATTATAATGTCAGAAACATTCGTGTAATTTATCAGTGAAAATCGACAAAACTAGATGGTAAAAAAAAAAAAATATATATATAATTTGGAATATTAAAAAAAAACATATTTTAAATTGAGTTAGACTGGGAATTAATAACCTTGAGAAGGTACAATTTTAATAAAATTCAGAGCATGGTGTTGAAAAGTCAGGAACCTGGTTCCAGTTGTGGTATTCTGGGAAATAGTTCTTTGGGAAATGTTGGATCTGGTCAGGCTAATCTTTATGTTATGTTAAGCCTAATTTAAGTCATCTGAGTAAAAATGCCCACATGTTTTATTGCTGTTGGACCTTGGGTCTTCAAGCACATTCGCTTGTAAGGATTATACATTTCTGTGGTGTCACATATTACAGTAGTGAAAAATACTAGTGTTGTACATAGGCATAATATGAAATGCAAAGAGAAATTCTATTGCATAAAGTGTCTGTCATTATTCATACTGAACATTGAAGTTATTTCTAGCATGGGTCAGGCCTACCTTTTTTAATATTTTACTGCGTACATTTGACTAAGTAAAATATTCATGAATATATTTCAGAATAATCGAAGCTAATTTAGATTCTAATTTAGAGCTCTTCTATTCAACAGGTCGCACTCTTCATATTCTGCATACTTGTGAATTGGAGAACGGCTTCCCGCTCGGGAAGACATTTCTGAATGTTAAACAGATTGTACTGAAGAAGAACTCCTCATTATTTTCCTATGAATGTATCTCAGGCATCCAAGCAGGATGAAAAAAAAAAAAACAAAAAAAAAACAGGCCACGTGAGCTAACACATATGATGAATAGTGATGATTTGAAGTGAGCAGTTTGCAAACAGTGCACAGATTGAAAAGTTTTCATCAACGGTATTTAGAAAAAGCTTATAAATAACACAGATATTCATGAAAGTCAGGAAACATTTATGAATTAAAATGAGATGCATGAAGGTTTTGGGCTAGCATATCCTCCTTAATTGGTTGTACCTTTAACTCTGTTGGTTCTCTGTTTCTCAAGATGGTGCTCAGTGTAGTGATTAAATGTAATAAATTCATGCCAAAGGTTGTATTTCTTTTTATGTGTAATATGTGGGAAGTGAGAGTGATTGTACAATGCAGGGTACCCCCGCATCTGGTATCTAACATCACATTTCTTCTAATGGAAAGCACGTGGGCTTTCTAAGCCTCAGCAAAAGGAAAGCGAGGAATGACCAGTACGCATTACAGGTTCATGTAGCCTGGCTTTTCTCAGGCTACGTGAACTGGAGGCAATGCCATGTGCCAGCCATGACCACACTGCTACTGGCAGCAATTCTGCGTACATACAAAGCTCCTCTAATTTTAAGGATTGTGCTTGAAACAGACCCCTGAGATTGAAAAAGAGATGAAAGAAGGCAAGCAGCAACCTCAGACACAGGACATAAGTGGCGGTATCTCTTTCAGGTTTTAATTCTGCTGTGCTCCCCCCAAGACCCAGTGCTGAGGAGGAAGGATCAGGCCAATGCACCACTCTACCATCATGGCCACTCTGGGAAGCCACCAGGCACTGACGAAAAGCTGCAAGGAACAGCTCATTTCAGCAGTTTGCCAGCTTGACTTTTATTCCAAGGTGAAAGCAACGAATTGGGCTCTGTCAGAACTTACTACAGTTTGGTCTCACAACGATGTGGGGACTGATGTGGCAATGGGAACACTAGCAGTAAATCTGGTAAAGCATTCAAGGACTTCTAAGGTTGTCAGAGCTTGCATCTATAGCGCCAATATTTCTTACTGTAAAGCTGATCGGAAAATCTTCCAATTCTTACATAGATTTTGATGATGTGTACTATCAATTGTGCACACCTAAGCATTTGTTATGTTGTTTTTTGGTTGGTGGTTTGGTTTTTTTTTTTTAAATAGTCTGATTCATCTCTGAGTCTGACACAGTATTCAAGTTGGATGAAATGAAAGAGTTCCCCAGGAAGATATGTATAACGCCCCTGCCTTCTCTCATTGTACAAAATCAGCAAATATTTCTGCTGCTCCTCACTCAAAATGATGCCAAGAAACGACAATTCAACCATCCATCCTCTGCAATGGGCATTTTGAAGAAATAGAATATGGGGTTCTCCTCAAACTTTACAGTAAAATAGATTAGTTTGCCAGTATGTATATCTGGAATGGGATGACCCTGTCAGCCACCACAAAACAGAAGTATTCAGCAGCCTCATCTGCCTCCTAAATATCTGTTACATTTTCACCTGGATAAAATGTCTGCTATGTGAGAAGAAGCAAAGAGCAAAGTCCCATCTTAAGGTTATGTCTCAAATCCGATCAGCAGGAAAGTTTTTGACCTCACATGTGATGAACAGTACCTCGTTACTCATAATTTCTTCACAAAGGCAGCAAACCAACTCTAGAAAAGCTCAAAGTTTTAATCAATGTATGGAATTTGCCTAAGGTAACAGCAGGAGTTAGTGTTGAAGCTGGGGTGAGAGCAAGGAAGCATATCTGTGAAAAAAAATGACTAGAATCTTCTTAACACAAATTTGCCATAAAAATTCTTCAAGCACTCAACGGGAAACTTTGAATGAATTCATTTCTCTGCAGTCTGAGGCACAATCGGTACAACAAGGTTGCCATAAAATTGCCTTAATGCATTCTGTAGACCTGGTTGTGGTCGTCTCTCTCTGCATGTGAGGATGTTTATTTGCCCCAGGGTTTTTTATATTACTGTTGGCCTCATGTTCTTGAAGCTTGAAATCGTTATTTATGAGACATTCTTCAATTTAAAAGGAAAATTTGCAGAGCAAATCATACACTTGATGAATACCTCCTGCTTCCAAAAACACCTTCAAAATGTGTGTGTATATATATATATATATATATATATATATATGTTTTTCCAGGTGGCAGGAATTAACCTGGCCTCTGCTAAACTGGTTAATTTAAAATTCATAAAACATCACAGGAGCTCAGGAGAGAGCAAGCTAATGAATGTTGTGTTATATGCTCAGCTTCATTCTTCATCAATATTTATTTGCTTTCTCTACCCCGTATTCTCTGACTAAAAGACTTTTAGAAGTCTTTCGTCACTGTAAAGATCACTCTGAACCAAACTCCAACTCTAAATGAGTCTACCCCTCCCTGTCCTGCATCTACCTCCAGAAGTCAAAAGTTGTTCATGTCACTGCTCTTCATTACATAGAGGCAACTCAGTGAAATGTCTGTGGGAGACCTTCTAGTAATACCAATTGATCTCATACAGAGTGACTGAAACGAATCAAGTCTTCATTTACGGTGTCAAAGGATCTATAATGAATTGTTTCTTTAATTTGGTTGCTATGGAAATACTTGAACTTCTCCCCTTGAAGTAGAAGACTTCATTCCACAATCATCTCTTGTATATGTGGAAGCTTCTGATCTTCAACACTAGTGACCTGCCTAGACCTGTTTCCCTTCTCTCCTCACTGACTTGGGGCATGGCTACCTCCATCTCTGTGTTTAAAGATAAGACATCCTTCAGGCTAAGAAGGTTGCATCGATACAACTGCAGTCAGATGCTGCAAATGGTGCTGCTGTTTCATGCTAGCCTATCTGAATCTTCAGTTTTTGCCATTGCAAGTACGATGGTGCCTTATGTGTGAAGAGGTCCCTGCATTTATGGTGATGCACATGTCCCTGGAGCCTGTACAGCAACTCGCAGTTCAATAATTGGCTTATTTTATCATGTCTTTGACACTGATTTCGGGTCCACTGTGAAATTCCTTCTGTGAGAGTTTCCCATCAAGACAACTCAAGCTAGAAATTCTTATATGCTCTGTCCCATATTGGCTATGGCATTTGGTGGACTGAAGCTTCAGGTAATTTACCCACACACAGTTGAACAAGGGTTGGTATCTCTGCCCCTTGATACATGTGCCCAAGCCCCACCCGTGTCCTGGGGCTTAAAGTTTCAAAAGAGCTGAATCCAGGCTTTCAGATACATCAAGCTGGTAGAAAACACTAAGCACAAAGGGCTTAAGTGGGACCCAGAGCACCTAAATCAGACCAGTGCCTTTCCAGACAGATGTGAAGAGCGTGATGTCTCTTGTTTCCTGACCCAGTGCCTGGAGAGGACCTGTTGGAAGTGTGGGAAAAGCAAAACAGTGAAAAATCTGCAAAACACACATTTCCTTAACTCATGGTGCCCAGAACAAACACAGGATGGGACAGAGATCCAGTGATTTGTGTTGCCATGGCACCAAGGAGGAATGTGAAGTGAGGTGAAAGCTGCGCGATCCCGTTCTTCCACTTTTGTCAAGAACATTTGACATGACTATGCAGATTTATCTCCTGCTCTTCCCCTACTCTCAAGGACTGTTTTGCAGTACTCCATGGACCTTATCTCTCATTCTTCCTCTTTTCCCACAAAACCAGTTCACACCTTGCACCAAGGAACGTGCTGTGTCGTTGCTTAAGAAACAATGGCTTGACCACAGTCCCGCCACTCACACATACACACAGATAAATACTACCCCAAGTACCAAATCGGAGGGACAAATCGATGGGTTAGTGCTCCTCACTGCCCCCCAGGAGGGACACCTCTTGGTAAGATTTGACCCGCAGCTACACCGAGTGATTACCCAGGAATTAAGTGTGTGTGATTGCATTCGGGTTTTAGTGCTACAGAGCCAACCTGCAGATTGTGCATTTGTCATAGATGATCTCAAAGAATCTGTAGATGTTACGTAAGAATAAACCGTAATATTTGTGACCCTGACGGCTTCTCTTGAACGCAACCGGACCTACAGATACGGGCTGTTCGTGCAGCTGGTGTCAGGCCTATAGTTACGGCCATAACTGTCATACCTATTACGAGATAATTCCAGCCTCCCCATGCCCCTCGAATCTCTGAGGACCAGCTAGAACACAAGGGGATTCATCTCTTAATAAATTAATTCATTACCTTAAATGCAACAGGACCTTAACACCCAATGTCTCCCTCTTCTTCTGGGAGCACACCAGCAACATCCTAAGTTGAGAAACTTGGAGCATAAGTCATGACCAAACAGGATACCCACACAAAAAGAGAGAGGCTTTTTCAAGCAACAATAAAATAACCCCTTTAGTCCATGAAAAGACCTTTACCTTATATTTTGCTTGTATTGAATTCCAGTTTTTTGCTGCTTATAATTCAGGGTTGTAAAAAACTCTCTCGTCCTGGAAAAGGCTTTCCTAGCAGAGGGAAAACTTCCACTGAAAACAGTTTTTAGCTTTCCCCATTCAGTGATCTGGAGCATTCAGCAATGCGGAACATTAAAGTTTGTCACCATTATCAGAGGATTTATTAATTGACTTTTTTGACAAGGTTACCTACTGGTCACAGACACCTTGTAATGACAGCGTCAGTTCTTACATGATGGAGAGTAACAATAGGCCCTTTTGAATGCCTGTTTCTGAATGAAGAAGGACAGTTTGACAGACCTCCACTCCACGTAGCTTCAGGTTTATAGGTTTATGAAAGGAGAGGTCATCCAGAAACTGTCAAGGAACCAGCTGAATTTAAAGCTCTGGGATACTGTTGCTGTGAATTAACCAAGTTGTCTTGAAAAAAAAATCACACCATTTTCAGTGATATGGAGAAGAAAATAGAGACATCTCAACCCTGAAATAAACTGCAAAACTTTCCCATGTTTCATAGGTAAGCTTTTAATTTCTAAGTTTTTTATCTTCTGACCATATTCAGAGGCTTAACAACAAACAAACAAACAAACAAAAAAAAAGGGTTTCTCACTAAAAAAATAAGTTCTTTTCACTGTTAAAATATTAAATATTTAACTGATGACTGAAAAAATACTGATTTTCCCCATAGCAGCTGATACACAGTAAACAGTTTGAAATACATCAAGAAAAAAATGAAAGAAACAAAATTTAACATACTTTGATAGAAAAAGTTAAACTACTTTTTTTCTAAGAAAACTCCCCTTTATTCCTCTCACATGCACAGAGATGCTTCAGAGGGAAGTCTTTTGTTTAATGAGTCACTTGCTGGCACCAACAATCTCTCTTAAGGTGAGAAAAAAAATCAATCTACTCTGGGATTTTTATGACAATAATTTTTTTTTTCTTATATGATTGCTAGGAGTTCTTTTGATGAAAAAGAAAAAAGAGTAGAAGAGAAGCCGTGCAAACTTTTGTCTGATCCTTACTCATGCACTTGTGCCTCAGCCTAGCCTGATTTGACTGCCATGCCTTGATGCTCCTACTCCTGCTGACACCAGGCTGTTTGCTTCTGGGTAACTTCCCAAACACATTGTGCCAGTTTTGTCCTTGAATTGGTTTAATTCCAAAGCCAGATGAGACAGAGCCTGGAAACTGCCAGACACCTGTGAGCTGGAGCCCTTCTTCATGGATTTTCTTTCAAGCTACTAAGGCTGGTCACACTTAGCTGCATTAACTCCTGCAGGAGGAATTCACAAATGCCCTTCCTGAGCAGAGCTGCTGTTGCAGTTTGGTATCATCCAAACAGGGCTTCCCAATCTAAAGTACATGTATCTTCCCCAGATCTTGGTTGTGTACATCACCATCACCTTAGAAGTGGAGAGGAGAGGCCAATGGGGCTGAGTGAGGAGCCAAAGGGGGACACATCCTCACTTTTGCTCTCACTGCATCAGCTGCACCTAGAGTCTGCACTGCCACAATACCCTTTATCGCTGAGGAATCAGTCCCTATAATCTGCTCTAGAATTTGTGTCCTCAGGAAAACATTACTGACCATATTCCTAGACAGGGCATTTCACTGGTGCTTGAACTAGCCCCAGATATTTTTATGATACAGAGGTGGTGTGATGGAGGAAGAACAAAAAAAGCTGAGCCATTGATAAGACAATTTTCTTCTTTTAAAGAAGCCTAATGAGCATTCCTATAATCACCAGTAGGAGAGCTTTTCCTCCAGTTTTCTGAAGAAGAGATGAATATGATATACCGGAATCTGCAGCTCCCTTCACTCTACTTTGCATTTCCCTTCCAGCCCTGTAAAACAAGCCATTTATTCTCTAAGGTCATCAGTTTTTTATTCTTTTAATAATCAAATTACCAGCAAAATTAAATGTGACAGGTCCATTTCCAACTCTTTTAATGATCCTCCCATTTTGCCATCCACAGTTGCCTGGCTTTATCACTTTCTCCCTTGTGCCCTGGCTCTGACACCTATGAGCCCCAAAGGCTTTATTTATGTTAATTAACAAGGAAGTTTCCTTCCAAGTGAATAGCCAGATTTTTCTGACTCGATTTAATGGCAGAGTCAGCTTTATATACTGTGATTTACTGTTAAAAAATATGAACCAAGAGAAAACTGGCGTTGTGAAGTACTCAAGCAGACAGCAGTACCGCTCTGGGTTGGGGTATTTCAACTCTGGCTGATGTCCCACACCCAAAGCAGGTTGTGAAGTTTTGCAGTCACCCATTTAGTTTTTTAATTTATTTTCAGATTTCCTCTGCAGCCCCAGCTCCCTGCACATGCCTGATACGATGGTTGTGCTCCTTGTGGCATTGTTCATTATCTCTGGGCAGCAACTTAAGGATGTAGCTTGCCCCAGAGACACTGTGCAAAGTGAATCTGTGCTGTAGGTGGTGCGGTGTGTTTGGAGCAAGGGCAGAAGAAGTGAGCTTGACACAGTCACTCTGGATTTTAGAGGCACATTTTACAGATTTAGCAAAGCTCGCCTCTTTTGTGGCCCACGGTATTTACTGGAGAAGCATGCAATTTGCAGATTTGCTTCAGAGGACTAGAGTTGGCGGGAGGATCTGAACAGTCAAATGTGTGTCTGAGAAGTAGATTGAAAGCTGAAGATACATATTTAAGGTCTCCACAACTACTCAACATGCACAAATCCAGGCATTGCAATTAAGTCAGCACGCACAGTTATTCATCCACTAGTCGCTCACTGGCTTCTCCAAATACATCATGGCTTGAAATTCCATTCATTCCCCTTGTATAGGAAACCACCCATTACTGATGTATGTGCAAGATTTTTCTGCTGCCTTCTACAGCTCAGCCATATTCAACTACTTATTTCTACCACCCTTTTCACTAGATAGGCCAGTGAAGGTAGAACTATTTATTTGGTTGGACCCAGCTTTAATACACGAGACCCTTCTTATTCTCTGACACATGTGTAACCATGACATTTCCTTCTCATCCCTCCATGTCACCAGCTGCTAGTCCTGAACAATAGCTCATTGAATCACCTGTAGAAGCAGCATCAGTTATCATCAACTACTGGAAATAAAGGTCTAGCAAGTTAGGTAGGAATGTTTTGAAGTCAATGTACATGACATGTGATACATTCACGACTGCTTTTCACAATGCTGTTACAGACAGTATCATTGTTCCATTTTCCCTTGCTCCACTTGCACTCTTTCATATATATATATATATATATATATACACATACATATATATATACATATATATATATATATATATATATATATATATGGGAATTTCTATAAACAGCAGTTTTGGAGCCATCATTGGTGTTAGGGAGTACAGGAACCGTTACACTGGCGACCTTAATAAGTACATACAGGAGGAGGAGAGCTGCAAGAACAGAGTATGCATCCAGGAAATTCCAGTACACACATCTGCAACGCATATCAGGAATGGGTGGAAAAGATAAAATATCAGAGATATGGTGATCGTGAACATTGCTTGCTTAACTAACAGCTAACATTACCTTCATCCATAACATTTGCCTTGCAACAACAGAGCTTCCAGCTTCTCCTAGCAGTAAATCTCAATGCAAGATGTGCTTTTCTGGGTGTCTCACAGAAAGGTCATTGCCAGTGAACACATAATGGACATTAGCAATTCTGAACATTTTACCAACCTCTCAGAAGTGCTGCATAAGTCAAACAATGACCTGTTTAGCTGTGTTGTGCCCCTGAATGAGAAGAGTATCAACAAACTGGAGCATCAGTGCCTGGAATAACAGAACACCTTTTTAATGATTTATGATTCAAGCTACAGAACTTGCTAGCCGGATGGATCTGTAACTGAACAAACCAAGGCTGACCTGAGGCTCCAGAACCTATGTCAGCACACCGCAGAGGTTCTACTGGAGATTGATTGTCTTATCTCATTGCCACATAATCACCTGCTTAATTTTTAAGACTTCTTCGGGTTCTTTAAATTATTGTCACTTTATCCAGACACCATCTGTACACTTTCTCACCTGGTACTGATGTATCAGCTTTTCAAATCTTCTATAACTTGCTGCAAGATATTGAGCTTTATTACATATTTCTACTTCTGAGAACAGCACGTAAAATTTGCAAAGTCATGGGAGGCAGATAGTAGACTGAAAAGACAAATCATAGAATCAAGACTCATAGAATCACTGAGGTTGGAAAAGACCTTTAAGATCGAGTCCAACTGGTAACCTCACACTGCCAAGCCCACCCCTAAACCATGTCTCTAAGCACCACAGCTACACGTCTTATAAATACCTCCAGGGATGGTGACTCCACCACTTCCCTGGGCAGCCTGTTCTAGGGCTTGACAATCCCTTCAGTGAAGAAATTCTTCCTAATATCCAATCGAAACCTCCCCTGGCACAACTTGAGGCCACTTCCTCTTGTCCTGTTGTTTGTTCCTTGGGAGAAGAGACTGACACTCACCTCATTACAACCTCCTTTCAGGAAGCTGTAGAGAACAATGAGGTGTCCCCTCAGCCTCCTTTTCTCCAGGCTAAACACCCCCAGTTCCTTCAGCTGCTCCTCATAAGACTTGTGCTCTAGACCCTACACCAGCTCTGTTGCCCTTTTTTCGACACACTCCAGCACCTCCATGTCTTTCCTGTAGTGAGGGGCCCGATGAGGACCAATGTCCCTACAGCCATCTGGAATTGTAGCCACAACTTAGAAGATATATCGGATGATTTCAAAGTTGCTGCACCAACAGCCAATGGAGGAAGATAAATTTATGTTTATTTTTCAGAGTAATCTTTTAATAGAATATTAACTAGACTATTTCTTGCATGGTATATTTCTAACGAATAATTTAGTGTATGGAAAAAAATCAGATTTTAAAATATCCACTTTCCCTTTATTTTAACTTCTGAGACAGTATCTGAAGACAACCTGTTATAAAAGACATTCTCTATCTAAGGTTGCATGTATGGGTTAAAGGGCTCATATCCTTCCTCATCAGTATATTACCTGATAAATATGATGGGACTTTTGCTCATGGCATCCTTCAAATAAATTATTTTATTTCAGAATTATTCTGTTTACTTTTACTCTGTTTATAAATTATATACTTCTGTGTTTGTGTAATGAAAATTTCAGACGAGCAAGTATCAAATGATGAATGCAATACATTTGTCTGAGTTTCTGGGCAAACATCCTGTTTTATTCACAAACTTTATTTTGCTTTCACAAATACGGTCATCAAAATGAAGCCCCTTTTAATCATTACAAATAGGGTGTATTATAAGACTGTGCTTTCAGATAAACTGAAATTTACTGGAAAACTTCTAACCAGTTCTGCCAGATTCAGGCTATCAAATCCCAGATAGTCCTGTCTGGTAATCACTGGGCCACAGGATGTCCATATCTTCTTCCCTAGACATATGATAAGCTGTTTTATGTCTGGTGAGTTGTGACACTTCCAAATTTTCAGGAACTTCAGCACTTTCTCTGACTCCAGATATTCAAATCTAATCTCCTGAAATTCTCCTCCTTGGAAATCCTCACCAAGTAAGATTTCCCTGTTCTTGCTTTCCATTCCCTAGTGCCCATCGAAGCTGTGCTTATCAAGGTCAGTTTTAATTAGTGAACTGAAGATTGAACATTTTTATTAATGATCTAGAAGAGGGAGCAAACATGATATTAATGTAGTGGATTGATGATACTAGAATGGAAGAGGACAGACCTAAGGGAGAAGGAGAATTCAATGTTAAGGAGGACAAAGAAGTTATTTCTCTTCATCAAGAATATCCCTTTTTTCCTCTTCCCTAGCCTTTCTTATCTTCTCTCTCTTTCTGATTCAATAGGTCCTTGTTAGCCATACATCACACTTTGTTTTGTCCTAAAATACAGTGTTTATATTTCTAAACCCTAAGTCTGGATTCAGCACAGGCTTTGTTGCAGACAGTGAAGCCAAGGGCATTGCACCCCATGTAACCAAGTAACATCTTCTAGAGTGAGGTTAAAATGCATCTTGGTCCAATTATGGTAAAGCCACTTGTCTTATTTTACCCCATCTTTTATGCAGGTGCAAGGAGGTATAAGGCTTATATAAAAAAATGGACCCAACCCAATATTTCAAGATGAGATAAAACCAAAGTTTTTGGAGCTCGTCTTCGTCTTTCTTATTTTGAACTCATTCACACCAGTTTAAACCAGATGTTATACGCTATCATGTTTGCAAGATGTAATATGTTATCATAATTATTTGTAGTTTTTCACATGGACCTTACAGTGAAGAGATGATGCCACAAACTGGAGAACAAAGAAGAACGAAGTCCAATATATTTGTATGTGATCTGAAGATACAACCAGCCTTCCCCATGGACACATGTTGGAATGAAAAAGCACATGGAAAATACTGCTGCTACTACACTTACTCCTGCCTGTATTGCTATTTCAAACACAAGGTTTCTGTGCATCACTGTCACAATTAATTCTTTTTTATCAAGCCAAAGTGAAACAAATAAATTATGTCCTTACTCTTCAAAAGAGGGCATCTTTGAAGTCCTTCTACACAACAGTGCACAAAGGAGGATGAAAGGAGCATTTAACACTTATAAATGGATGTGCAAGAGCTGGTTCTCAATGGCACGCTTTGCACAGTTACTATTCATTGAGGTTTCCCAGGTCTCAGCTGTGAGTCAATGAGTAAACACGAAAGTATCATATCCGGATACAAGTGAGACATAAGGGAAACATTAACAGATAACTAATTGCCTGGTGTGTAGAAAATTCACTGTAAGTGTGCATGAAGCTGCAATTTACTGCTGTATCCAAGCTGATATTCCAAGATGCATCTCTTTCATATGTTCCTTTGAGAAAAATTTATAAAAGACTGATTTTCAGAAGACCAGTAAAAAGAAAGCCAAGAGATCCTTGACACATTGTGAAGCATGACTTTTATTTTACAACCAGGCCTTTGTTTTCCTCCTACTCTTCCCTCATCACAGTACATGAGTTTCAAAGTGGACTTTAAGACAACATACGCTGCAAGAGAGAAACATACATATTGTTTTGCAAGTTATCAGGCCTAGCGTAAAGGACACAGGCAGCATAAAGATGAACCAATAACCAAATTGTATTTGATACAAAAGGGTCAGTACATGGGTGAGCGCTGGGGGTACAAACAAGTCAGTCAGATTATACATAATCAACATCAATCCCACTGATCCCAACAACAACAACACACGACCAATAAAGGGTGGGATAAACAGTGAAATGCAGTCTCCCATAGAAGGGACAGGAGACAACCAGGTCAACAAACCAAATACATAAAACCAAGGAAGCCACATACTGAATCTCTACACAGCCCACACTTACAAAGGCCAGACCTGACTGGAGCCCAGTCCCAGGGAGGCAGGAGGTCCTTCCCCAACAGGGAACTCTGCACAGGACATCCACCTCACACACAGACACTGCCCTGCCTGCAAGGGGTCCCAGCTGTTATCCCTCAGTGGACACCTGACCTTGGGTTACTCACTGCAGAGCCCTGGGGCTCAGTGACCCAATGGCTCTGTCTGCAAGGCCGCCCCACCCTGGAGGGAAGCCTAAAGGGAAACTCACCCCCCTTTGGGAAGGGCTGTGGGAATCACCCAGATGTCAACCTTAACTTGGGGCTCAGGGTTGAAACCCCGGCATTTCAATGATAACAATCAGTCCCTCAACGGCTTCACTCTAAGTTTGCATTAATAGCTATTCAGTTTGGAGATAAGCAGGTTTGAAATTACATCTCTTCAAAAGGCTTTTCTTCATATCAAAAGTAGAACATCTGGGTGCTACACTAGAATCTTACAAATCCATCAACCAACCACATGAGCCTTATGACTGATGCTGTCCCACTTTTTCTCCCAGTCCATCACTGTTTGGTTTAGTTGGAATGGCTTTCTTGTAGCAGCATCACAGAGTATTTCAGAGTAGTCCCAGTACTTCCACAAGATCTCTAGAGATTTTCATTCTCATGTCTAGCTTAGACTCCCCAGCAACTCCTCCTGGGAATATATCTGTGTGTCTTACTTCAGTAAAAACCGTTGAATAACTAGTTTGAAAGATCTTTTCATTGATGCCAGATACTCCTTGCTTGTCCAGTTTCCTGCTCAACACCATGACTGTGGTGTGTGCTCTACCAGACTTCCTCTAATATGACACCTAAAGATTTGTTGGCCCCTGCAGCACTGCCAGCTGGAGGTAGGTTTGGTCTGCAATGAAGAAAATTAAGAGAGTTTCACCCAGATTTAGCATAGGTGGTTGAACAAGGAAAAAAAAATGCTGCTGTAAAATTGTTTCTAGTTTTTATTTTAATGGTTCAGCACCTTATACTCACTAAGGTGAGGTAAATTATCATCTTATTTGCACAAACAATAACTGGTGCAACACCATAACCACCAGTGGAGTGGCTCATGTGCTGCCTGAGAGAGGAACCAAGCACACAGAATCTGTCTTACCACAAACAGCTTAGAAAACAATACAGCAGAAATCCTTGAGACACAGCAACACTGTTTATTTCTCAGAGAAATGTTCCCAAAATCTATTAAGACAACTTGCCTTCAATGCACAATTTCTATATAAATGTACTCCCGCCCATCCTCTTCTCAGCTATGAGAAGTTTGGAATAAGCATTTACTGGTGGGTTTTGTTTGCTGTTGTTGTTGGTTTTATTTCCATAAATCTTTGAAATTCTGGAACCTATGTTTATTCAATAAATAATCTGGCTGACGGCAGAAATGGGATGACGGAGTTTTCTGGAGAAAGCCCATGACCATGTGGTAACCTAATAATAACCCCAAAACAGAAAGGCCAAGATTCAAGCATGAATCCAGGGGTAGAAACAAATTTCTGCGATGCTCCTCCTGCCTCTGTGCTATAACCACCTCTTGTGTCCTGACTTACATCTAATTTGTGAGCTCTAGATGGTTCAACCATTCTGGCTGGTGGTTGTACAGCACCCTTCCTAATAGTACCCTGATATGATTAGAGCACCTAAGGACTAACTCAGCATAAGTATCCTCTAATTTATTTTCTAAGGTATCATATATATTTAGCATTTTGTACAACTAACAGCAAAAGGAGGTCTAGACATGATGCTTTAGCAGTATTTTAACCCAGATCCATAGAATAGTTTTGCCTGTGGTGGACCACTGAGGATATGCCTTTGATGGAGTGAAAACCAGAAAGAAATATGTATCCCAGGCTCACAAGGGATAGAGATAACCCTCTAACCTCAAGCATAAAAGATACATCCTGGACTGCACATGACTTATGAGAAATTTTAATTGACACTTTTATGACCTTTTACAAATTTTGAAAACCCATATGCCTGAAGATTACATTTTTCTGAGTTACATGCTTCTGACTGTTATGAAATGAAAACAAGTCCTTAAAGCAAGAATTAGTATTGTATGAACTTTTAATTTGATGTTGTTACTGTAGTTTAAAATTATAAGTTCACTGTAAATGAAAATAACATCCTCTGTTTGCTAGCTGGCATAGGATCAAACTAAACACTTTCCAGCATGAGCCTTCAGAGATTCTCCTTTTTTTGGTTTTTTTTTGGTTGGGTGTTTGGTTGTTTTTTTGTTTGGGTTTTTTTTTCGGGATGCTAATAATCTTTATCCTGCTTTAAAGTATTGGAAAGATTAAATAATAATTTTGATGTGTAACTGGGTGATACAGACATATAATAAAGTTGTGGTTGATTTCTCTGTTTAGAAATCTTCACCTGGCAATTGAGCCATAGTCCTGGGTGCCAGGTGGTAACCAGCTCTCCAGGACAGGCACATGAACTTCTCATCTTCCTAATGGCAATAAACGTGTGTCAGTTTTTCCTGTTCTACCATTATTGCCTGTTTCAAACTGCCATGTAAGCCTGACACACAAAAACAGGAGGAGGATGCTTGTCCAGTTACTCCTTGCACTGCCTTCTAGCTCTCGTCCTTTGGTAAGAGTAGGGTGTTCCATTGACAGAATAAAACTAAGAACCAAGATACCAAAACTTTAAAGAGAAGCACAGCATTATCAACAGATCAGAAAACAATGCACGAGCATTATATTTTTATTTTTCATTAGAATGTGAAATGTAAAACTTAAACAGAGCTTCTATGGGGAACAACATGTCTTACTTTGCTGACAATGACCTCAGTCTTGAAAGTGATACATTTGGAACATTTTAAAGAACTTTTTATTTTTCTCCCTCTCACATAACTGCTTCCAGACCCTCATGCTACAGGACATGGAAGTTCTACTCTACTTCTCCCATTTCCCAGCATGCAGATGACTCTTTTCTGCACTTTCTTCACTCAACAATGGATGTCTTCAACAGAAATGTTGCTACACAAATACATAGCTATCCTTTCTAGCCTCAAAAATTGTGAGTGAAGAAGTTTGAAAACATCTAGTAAAATTCATAGTTGTGGCTGCTTTGGGAGTCGCAATACTCTATTTGCAACTTTGGAATAAATACTGCATGCCTAATATTTCCAGTATTGTTTTTCTCCAGCTCAATACTAATCTTTTGCACCTGTAGAGATGGGTGGGAATTAAGCACATTGATGGATAATGAGCTCTTCAATCCTGTAGACAAAAGTTATAGACAAGGGTCTGTAGCTGGACAACCAGGCTCGACCAAGACCCACAATTTTAGTACAGAAAGACTGGAATAGCAATTGCAGAGGATTCCATAGCACTTATAGCCAAACCAGAGGAAACTATATCCTCTTGTTCTAACACAGATAAAATCAGGGAGGTCCCCGGGTGTGTACTATGCAACATGACACTCCTGGAATCTGTGAGCCTCTAGTTGATAAGTTTAGCTCCTTGCACAACTACAGTGCATGATTCAATGAGAAATTCCGGTTGTGCTGAATGCAGCTGTGGTACTGGAGGGGAAGAAAACTCAACCTGTGAGATTCGAAGCATGGTAGGAGAAAGATGAGGGGTTCTCAGCTGCCAGGAATATCAGTAACTGAAATTAACTCTGAATCTGTTGTTGATTATTTCACAACTCGAATCACTTTTTCCAAGAATACAAACGCAAATGGAGAAAAATTGTTAGGACTCCTCTAGAAGCAGCATATTGTCTTGCTCGCTTTCATTGGTAAAATGATCTGACTTCGATTTGCAGTTGCATATTTGATATTCCTTTATATCCCGAAAGATAAAGCCAACCTGAATTATTGTTTGACACAATTGCTACAATCGCAGCATGAATTTGTCTTCCACTAAGTATGAGGGACTGAAAAAATGAGCTGCCATTTGCAGGAAGGATGTTAATTTATTCTAAATACAAGTGATTATAATTGGCTACACCATGATGTTATTACTTCAACAGCAACCCCCTAAAGTGTTAGAATTCCTTTTTTTTTCATCTAGTTTGATTAATCTGTTAGAAGAGGAACTTCTAGGAGACAGAATCATAGAATTAATAACTTTGATGTATCATGTTTAGAGGAACTCTTCTCACTTGTGGTATTCTCCAAGCATTTCTAGAGAGGGCTTACCAACCTGGTCCCATAAAGGACACAGAACTTCAAGTTGTATGGAGCTTCACCCTCACCCCAGGTACTCAGTCTCTCCAATGGAAAATAATTTGATGAGATCAATGCCAAGGTGGTCTCCACAATTAGAGTAAAATCCCCTCAGGCAGGAGAAATAAATGGTTCCTCTAATAAATGTTTTGAAACCACCATGGATGGAACATCTCTAAATAGCGTACACTGTTGTCCTGTCCAACAGGGAAAATAAGATCACGTCCAAACAATACCTAGACAAACTGCACTGTGCCTGACATTTTTTGAGGTCGTGTAGAGATAGTGGCTCATTAGAAGCTCAGCTATTGGTCCTTTTTAACTATGTTTTTCAATCGGTGTAAAGTTGTTTAGAAAGAGGAAAAATTTCTCATTAGTGACAACAATCAAAGCAGGACAAGTGGCCTTTTTTTGGCCTTTTGTCCTTCTTACAAGCATAGGTGCCCCAAACAACTTCCAACTGGTTTCAAAATATTTGTGAACAAATAATTATCCAAGAGTCTACTTTTGCAATCTTTGACTCCACAGATAAATTAACTGTATCCTGATTTCAGTATCTTTGTAGTTGAAGCTAATGCAATGTTATGAAATGAAGACTGTTGTGAGTTTTGAGGAAATTCCAGATGACAACTTCCATGTAGTAAGGGGTATCAACAAATTCCTTTCAAAATAGCATTTTATGCTCTTTGGTTTCTGAAGAGTTATAAAAGGCAGGAAGGAATTTTGTAGAATGAGAAAGATATCGCTATAAAATATTACTGGATAGCTGATTTGCAAATCATTAATATAAAAGATTACAGTTATGGGAATTTAAAGGCTTTCGACTAGGATATGAATAATTGCCAGAGAATAGGATAGAGTTACAGAAAACTTTCCATCATCAAAGAGAAGTTATTATAGGTAAAATGATACAGAATATTGTTTGGAATTACATTAAATTATACTGAAATCTTTAAATCACTTTCCTTTTATAATCACTTTATATCTTCTACTTTGAAATATCTAATTTTTGAAAGTACTGCTTTTTGGAAAAGAAGAGATTGCAAACTGAACAGGACTCATTTTAAAAGGTGTGATATATGCAAATATTTCATTTTAAGTGGCAGCTGCTGTTTAAGGAGGTGAAAGTGTGATCAGCTCCGTAATGGAAATAAAGCAGCCACTGAATACACCTGAGTGCCATGGCAGGAGGAGGAACAAAGCAAAAGCATCTGAGTGGAAGGACTCTCAAGTGTTCCCTGCTGTAAACGTGCAGTTAACCAGGCTGTATGGAATGGGGAGCTATTCACTTCTCTCATAAAAGCAGAGTTAAGTGGACTGTAAGTGTGTTTATGTTTACAGGACTGAATCTTTCTCTTCCTGCAGAAATGATTGTTTGAGGTCCCCGTTGAGCTGCCCTGCATCTGATCACTGTATTTTTTATTAGGACATTAACCTGCTGTTTCTACCGTACTCATGCATGATTTGCTTAAGGGGTCAGGAAGGACCTTGTGTGAGCAAACCCTGGGAGCCCTCTTCTTCACACCAAGAGGGAGTGCCTGCAGGGCACTGCGTAACCCTCCTTCTTCAACCTCCTTTAACACCAATACACAAAGCAAAGTTAGCAAACCTCCAGACTAGACCCCAGTGTGAAGCTTTCCGATACAACAGACATAGATAAAACCTAAAGTAGACGCTAGAACTGAAGTGACTGGTAGCTTCTGTGTGGACCTGAACTCACTTTCAGTTAGGCCCTAATTGAAACATGAAATATTTAAACACAGTTCATTAAATGTCTTTGAACTGATATTTGTCAAGCATTCCAGTTTTCTGAATTTTCCACTTGTCAGTGTTTAAAAATTTTCATTTCCTTTTCGCCTGGTTGCCACAGAGAAAGATAACAAATGACTGGCCCTGGAGCCAGATCCCACAGTACGCTACATGCTGGGACATTCACAATAAGTTTCTGCTCCAGGGATCATGGCAGACACAGTGAGCTGTAGAGCTTACTGATGGCATGTCTCTCTCTCCCCTTATGTATTCCCAGTATAGAGTTACCAACAGATATGTGGCACGCACCACCCCCACACACCTTGTTGTATATTAACAGACAGGGCTTTCCACCCTCACAGAGATTCTTGTCATGCTCAGCACCTGCTCCATACTGCCATGGATCAACCAGATTTACTCATTTTGGGATCTAATTAAATCCCTTACTGCCTTATCAGATGAGTACTTTCAGTTTTAATGACTTCTCCCAAGATTCCTGCAGCTCCTTTTAACCCATAGAGGGGAAAAAAAAAAAAAAAAAAAAAAAAAAAAAAAAACAAAAAAAAAAAAAACCACCAAAAAAACCCACCACAGAAACCAAAGTCCTGGCATTGGGGCACTTGAGCTCCCTTTGAGGAAGAATCTGGACATTTGACCTTGGGGATGCAGTAAGAAATCTACTGTTCTCTTGCCTCATCCTCTGAACTAAGAACAGAGGTGATCCCAAATCCCTTTTTAATGACTTTGAAGGCATGACCCAAAAATCCGTTGAACTACTACGAAGACACAATTTGATTTTTCATTGTTTTGGACAGGGCCCAAAGGCAGCACGGAACAGCTAGATGGAGATCAACCAAGAAAAAAAGCCCAAAGACCTGATTAAGAGAAGGGTAAATCAGTTCCAGTTGTCCAGTCCCACTGAAGTCTCGAATAAGTGTCGCTATGAGAAAAAATAAGATGTAGCTGGACATCTCAGAACAGCTCGCCTCTTCTTGCAGCGGTCACGAGCATATTTATTTTGCCAATGGCCAACTCTGTTGACTTGGTTTGAAGCACGTACACAAAAAGTCTTTAGACAGACTAATTCTGTATCATCCAGAATTAGTGTGGTGCTTGTGGTGTCTACTCACACTAACTTTTAATCTTGATTCTTTCCCAGCTTTCAGGTCTATAAATCCACCATCAGCTTTTATGCGTTTTCCTCAAATTGTACAATTTTAGTTGAGCTTTACTTTTTTGGTTTTAATTTCACTACACCTCTCCGTATTGTAACATGAAGACCATCACTGTCCCTCTCTTAGAAAGTTGCCTTAGACGATGTTTCAATGTTTTCCTAACCTCTTCGCAGTAGCTTTTCCTGTAACTGGACATTTCCATCTCTGTCATTTATTTTTAGAACTTAAAATCATTCATGCACTTGCCCCAGCAACCCTTTCACTCTGGCCTTTCCTCCTCACTACAGTTTTGACTTCTGGAATACAATAGCTGTTTTCATTGCAAAAACCTGAACTCCCATTCCGTATGGACCTCTTCCTTGTGTCCTGTATGAGCTCTCATTTCAAACCTTAGCTACAAATACTTTCCACTGCTTCTCTAAATTGCCCTACCTTTTACTTCATTTTCTAATACCAGTTAACTTCCCTTAAACCAGTAAAGCATTATGGGATATCATTTGTATGGAAGACAATTGTTTCTTTAAAGTTATGCCCAATTTCTGCTGGTTCAGGATGGGGGCATTTTATGCCCAGGAGCTCACGATCTGAGGATGGATGTAATTTAAAGGAGAGAAAGAGAATCAGGCACACAGCCAGTTTTAGCCTACTTTTGAGAGCAGGCAGCAGTACTTTATGCCAAGATTTTGGACTAACTCCCCATCAAATATGAATAGGAACAGACTTTTCACTCTAGAAAATTTTAATGAGGTATTTCTGCTACCCAATAATAAATACTTGCTGCATGTAATATCTCAGAAAATCATCTACTTTGTTGGCCTTTGAAACCTCTGCCTGGGCATTGTAAGTAACACAGCACAAAGAATTATTTAAGATGTGGGTGGAAGTTGGGCTGTTTACATAGAGGGCTATATGTGGTAGGGCTCATGGGCAGCAGTGGGAGTTGATCAACAACCTGACAAAGCTACAAGCATTGGCAGAGAGCAAGCGGTCATGGGGGTGAGGAGGACTCAGAATCCAGGAATGGGGGAGAAGGGAAGAGTCATGCAGAGCACTGAAGAGAGTGACAGGAAGGTTTAATGTGATGCACTGTTGAATCAGGAGCCGACAACCATCTTCTGTTGAACGGCGCTGTATTGTACTTTGTCTCTTTTCAGCAGTGATTGTCACAGTTTATCCCTGCTACTGCAGTGCTATAAAAAGTTAAATATTGTTATCTAAACACAGAGGCAGGAGGGAGGGACGGAGGGAGGGACGGAGGGAAGTCAGACAGGTTTAGAAATCCACTGTTATAAAACCAGCAGAAACTGTGCTGGAGAGAGCCTAAAAGGCAGATTGTTCCGAGCTCCTCAAAAGCCTCCACCTGTGTCATCCTGTCCCACCTGGATGCTTTCTCCCCAGTTTAAACAGAGACATTATGCGGTTATACATCATCCTAGTGCCTGCACTGGAAGGTGTATTTCACTAGTGCCGCATCGTCATCCTCATGTCAGCTGTTTAGCAGCACAGTGTATCAGTCACATACATCACTGGAAGGCAGATGATTTGAAGATTATGTATGTAACTGATAATACAATTGCAAAGCTGTTGGGGCTTAATTATGGGATGCAAGCAACCACTTCATCTGCACCACAACCACCTGGGAACACAGAGAAATGAATTATTTTCCATGTGCATGTCATATTGATGACTCTTTTCTATTGACACTCTCGATACTGGCAGTAAATTAGATTTTTCCCATTTCAGTCCATGCTAACTGAAAGGTAATTTTAAGTCTCTGCATATTTACTGAGTAAACTTCAATCTGGCAGGTTTGAACAAAGGAGAGAGAGGAGGGGAACAAAGGGTTTTTTTAAATGCCACTGCCTTTCTTGTGCAACAGACTGTTAAATCCTATTAGCAAAGTTTCCCCAGGAGTAGCTACAATAAGTGAGGGATGTGGTACTCTCAATTGCTGTGATGCTTAAATATCCAAACATTTGGTTTGAAGACAATGTTTTCACTTTTTTGGTTAAAATCAGTGGAAAGACAAACTTCAGTGTCCTCGGGGCCTCTGAATCCACTGAGCCAGCCCAAACCCTTCAGAAGAGTTTGGATGCTCTTGTGGTCTCAGAACCTGATCCAAACATCAGAGATGTCAATGACCAGTGTCACTTGAGCAGGCTTTCAAGGCGACTCTCCACACTTGAGTTGCCTCATTATTTAATTTGCAGGGAGGTGGCAAGTCACTGACAAGGACACCAGGTAAAAGGAGTCTCTCTTTGCAGAGGAAATAATGATTCTACTGTTGGTACATGAGCAAAGAAAATCCCGTCTCATTTTTTATTGTTTTTGCAGAGCTGACATACACCTATATTTTTTGGGACTTTGTGTTTTGGAGGCCTTTTTACTTGTAAACAAGGAGTCACACAAGGAAACTTTTTTATTCAACTCTTATATCTTTTCAAGCATGACCCGAGCTGTTCTGTTTTAATACAGATTTAAATTCAACATTTTTCAAAGGAATAGTTTGGCTTTAGCTTCATTTCAAGAGGAAAGAGAAGAAAAAAAAAAAAAAAAAAAAAAAAAAAAAAAAAAAAAAAAAAAAGGAAAACCAAAGTGATTCTGTTTCAAAAAAGATTTCATACTGACAAATTCAGTTCAGCTTCAGATCAAGAAAAAATAAGTCTTTAAACCAGGTTTTTGTGTGGGTTCAAGCCAAGGTCAACTCTCTGCTTGTAAATTCCATTTATCTTAGGAGGGAGGCATTCATAAGCAGTAAGCGAGATAGTGCATAACAGCCACTCTTGACATAAAACTCCACTTCAGCATTGTAGGGACAGTAACAGCTAACATACTCATCAAACTGGGGATATTGAAGCAGGTCTTAATTTTCCTGAAACTAAAATGACTCCCTTCTATAAAAATGAACACAAAAGAAAGACAACAAAGAATTGAGCATGATTGTTTTCCAATAGCTATTCATTCAAAAAAAAAGCATGACATCTAATGACATTGTGTTGGAAGAGCCAAGCTAAATTGCTTTAAAAGGTGAAGTGCTTCCTACTGAGTCAGGTTTCATTTGGTGGTCTCATCTTGGTACTGATTTAGCTCTCCCTTGCTTAGTTTAGAAGAGGTGCCAAAACTCACAGTTTGGCAGTGACATTACTGCAAGTGTTTGATGAATTCTGCTTCTTTTACCTTAGGCCACCTGATTTCCCATAACTGATTGATCTTTTCTACCAATGTGGCTAGCTTAAAGATTAAGTATTTTCTAGTAATGAATGTGAAGGGAAAGAAAAGGTCAAATACAGATTACCTGAAAATATAAAATAAACAGTAGTTAGGCAAGGGTCTGAGGGAGAAGAGAGCACAACTGTTCTGCTGTCTTAGAAGAAACCTATATAATTTACCCTAACTGTATTTCATTGAACCATAGCATGGTTTGGGGTTGGAAGGGACCTCAAAGCTCATCCAGTCCCAACCCCCTGCCATGGGCAGGGACACCTTCCACTAGCCCAGGTTGCCCAAAGCCCCGTCCAACCTGGCCTTGAACCCTGCCAGGGAGGGGGCAGCCACAGCTTCTCTGGGCAGCCTATGCCAGTGTCTCATCACCTTCATCGTAAAAAATTTCTTCCTTATTTCTAATCTAAATCTACCCTCTTTTGGTTTAAAACTGTTGCCCATTGTCCTGTCACTACAGGCCTTGATAAAAATTCTGTCCCCATCTTTCCTGTAGCCGCTTTAAGTATCGACAAGCCGCAGTAAGGTCTCCCTGGAGCCTTCTCTTCTCCAGGCTGAACAACCCCAACTCTCTCAGCCTTTCTTCATAGGAGAGGTGCTCCATCCCTCTCACCATTTTTGTGGCTCTCCTCTGGACCTGTTCTAACAAGTCTATGACTTTCTTGTTCTGGGGGCTCCAAAGCAGGATGCAACACTCCAGGTGGTGTCTCCCAAGTACAGTCTCCCCTGACCTGCTGGCCACACTTCTTTTGGTGCAGCCCAGGACACAACTGGCTTTCTGGGCTGCAAGTGCACAATGCTGTTGCACAGGCCCATTCCTCAGACCTGTCCAGGTCCCTGTGGATGGCACATCCCTTCCCTCCAGCGAGTCAACTGCACCGCACATCTTGGTGTCATCTGCAAACTTGCTGAGGGTGCCCTCGATCCCACTGACCGTTATTGATGAATACATTAAATTGTATCAGTCCCACTACGGGCCCCTGAGGGACACCACTCGCTACTGATTTCCACTTGGACATTGAGCCATTGGCTATAACCTTCTGGATGCTGCCATCCAGCCAGTTCCTTATTTATCTAACAGTCTATGCATCAAACCCATATCGCTCCAGTTTAGACACAACAAAGTTTTATTTCAATTCTATTTGTTTGGTTCCTGCATCACTGATTCTTTCACCCTTGTTGGATTTTTGTTCCCAGACCAGCAAATGACGCAAATGAGGTGTGCTCTTCCCATGACATCTAGACTGTATAAAGATTTTCTGCTCACTGGCTACTCCACTGTGTTTTCTTATTTAAGGCAACATGTTTCAAAATATGTTCTGATGTTGTTAGTTCCTTGTTCTTGCAGCCTTATTTCTCTGTGGTTTGTCATGGCTGGAAACCCCAGAGTGCATAAAGTTATCACACAATAAAAATAAAACTGTGGCAATATTTCAATATCCTGTTTGTTTTGAGAAAACACAGATCAAGACTCAGCCTTTATCCTAACTTAGCCACTGAGTCTCTGTGGCATGTTCACCTTGCGGTATCTTTCAAAGATGAGTTGATAGGTTATTTCTCTCAAGTCTACTATGATCAAAATTATACCTAATTTCTGAAAGGTATAATCACAATCAAAACAACCACTTGCAAACATTGTTTTCTTATGTATGCTTTCATAAGTGTAGTTCTCAACTGATGTTTCCATGTATGACATTTTTCAATATTTATAGAGCCTAGTAGTGTGTTTGAATCCCAGTGCCCGTTCAGAGTTTTTTTTCACAGAGTATATTATTGTTAGATGAAATTAGTAAATTTTGTTTACAGTCTGACAGAAGATCCATCTACATGGCCATCTGTACTGAAGAGACACCAGCAGCTCTGAAGATAGGCATATTCAGGGAAGACCTTGTCAGAATAAAAGTGAATACATTATGTATCAATTTCATGAGTGATAGAAAGATCTTAGGGGGCAAGATCTGAACTTGAGCAGAATCCCAAGCACAAAAGGAGTCTCTAGGGAAATGTTTGTCTGCAAAGACAAAAAAGAACAAGACCCCAGTCAATGAAAGCAATTCCAAATACTAGACTCTTGCTGAAGGATTTCATCACAGCTGGGAGAGTTGAACACGTGGGCTGAAACAGAGTGGATCCCTTCAGATGAATAAATATACACAGTCAAAAGGACACTTTCATTTCCTACATTGTTGCTGTGTGAATTACAAATTACATCAGTACGTATATCCTCTACTTTTACCATAATATCTGTCTCTGAGCGCTTGCAAGAACCAAGCTAGCCAGAGAGAATGTTCCAAATGTATCTGAAAAAAGAGAAACAGGGGTGATTCCTTAACCCCATACCAGATCAAGGAAAATCCAGAAGTCAGAGGTACTCTTCTCCGCTAGGTTGCATAGGCTGGGTCCCAACTTTGGTGAGACAATATTAGCCAGGGCATGGGAGTACTGGTGCCAGAACTCCTGTGAATGTTGTGCCAGTCCCTGTGTTTAAAACAGGTATGATTCAAATGTGTCTTTGTAAAGTCTTCACTGTAGCCTGGTAGATGTTGCTTATTTTTTTGTGTATGCCTGTGATGGTTTGACTCTGGCTAAATGCCAGGTATCCACCAAGTCGCTCTATCACTTCCCCCCCCCCCCTTTTCCCCTTGTTTTCTCAATAGGGTAAAGAGGGGAAAGAAGATAAACTAACCCTTGTGGGTGAAACAAAAGCAGTTTTAATATAAGCAAGGCAAAGCAAAAGTCCGCGCGCGGAAGCAAAAGCAAACAGATTTAGTCTCTACTTCCCATGGACAGGCGATGTCAGGCCTTCTCAGGAAGCAGGGCTCCAATACACGTAGTGGTTGCTTCGGAGGACCAAGGGTGACCCCACCCTCTTCCTCCTTCCTCCCAGCTTTATACTGAGCAAACGTCATATGGTATGGAATATCCCTTTGGTCGGTTTGGGTCAGCTGTCCTGGCTGTGTCCCCTCCCAAGATCTTGCCCACCCCGTCCCACTGGGGGAAATATCAGAAAGAGCCTTGGTGCTGTGTAAGCACTGCTCAGCAGTAGCCACAACACCAGGGTGCTATCAACACCCTGCCAGCTCCCG
>NW_020799095.1:148736809-148756157 GCF_003259725.1 Athene cunicularia
AGGAAGGAAGGAAGGAAGGAAGGAAGGAAGGAAGGAAGGAAGGAAGGAAGGAAGGGAGGAAGGAAGGGAGGAAGGAAGGAAAACTAGTTTGTAAAGATGCAATCAAGGACAAATGCTCAGTCTAAATCAGTCAGAGGAACTTGTCTAATGGTACCTATTTATTTTCTCTTCAGCAAACACTTTCCCTGTCACATCATGTAGGAGCTCCCACGCAGTTTCACATTTCTCCTATTCTGTTCAAGTATGTATCTGTCTTGGCTTGTATCAGGCTATGACTGTCCTCAACGTACTAAGCAACGGAAGAGAAAACAAATGATTGAACACACCTGCTGAAGTTAAAAACAAATATTACAGTTAGAAGTATCTGACTATCATAGCAGATAGTACATACAAATCATTAAAAACTCAGCCTAGTGCCTAGACCAGCTGACCTCTGTTTCCCTTGTTCTCTCAGGAATTAAAGCTTACATCATGCAAGCTAGCCATTCATCACCTGCCATTTAAAACCTTATTACTTTATTCTGATTCATACTTGACCAATAAAATAAAAAGTACATTGACAATAAAATAAACCAGAAATATTTATTAACTTCCTGTTAAACACGGTTCCTTTTTACCATCAGTACTGTATGAAGCTACATCAAATTGCAACCTACTCCTGATGAACACAGTATTAGGAACACAAGAGAAATATAGCAGAACACCTGATCATTAAACCATGACCATTAAGAAATGTTAATGCCATAATGAACCATCCTCCTTGACATTAAAGACAATATGTATGTTAATTCGACTATCCAAAGTTATTATGTTAAAAACCTATGCATGGTCGAGTTCTTTATATAAGTAATAAGAAAAAACACTCGTTTTGTTAGATTTTGGAATGCTAGTTATGAAATTAGGACATTCTTAATCCATTGGTCCACATTTGTTGGCTCCAAGCTTCTTAAAAGTGTAGACGTTTAGTCAGGTGGTGCTCTATTTATTTTCAAAATGCATATGACCCAATATTCCAGAAGAAAATTGTGGGTAATTACAGGTCTAAACTTCTGTCTGATATCTATCCTGGGCACAAAAAATAGCCTGCCTAATATAAGAATTGATTAATAAGGAATTAAAGATGACAATATGTGATTCAGAACCCAAGTGTAAGAACAGATCTTGCTAAAACAATACAGTGAAGTTTTTCCTGAGACTGCAGGCTTGGATGAACAAGACAGTAATGTCAAAACAGTAGAAATGCTATGGTATTTGACTTTACACCAGAAACAACTTGTACAAGAACTAGGAGGATATGAAATGAATATGTAGATATTGAACTTTTTACAGCTGATTGACTGATAGTCTTTGACATGTAATTTCAAACAGAATTTATATTTAGTTGGGTTTCTAAGCAGACATTACTATAAAGAGAGGTCACTGAGACAGAGCGACGTAATAGACACACACAAAGTATGCTTTTATCAACCCACAAGTTATTCATGAAGGAATAAAGAATAATTTATTATCCCCTTCCATCTTGGAAATTAGTGACTTTGGAAAAAATCATGACTTTTGAGTGTAATGTAGTCAGAGGGCTAATATGACTCCTGGATACTCATATTTGAGGATTTCTGAGTGAGGATTAACAGAAATTATACAGCCTCTCAACTTGCTATCACAGCTGTAGGATTACTCCTTCTAGTTCTTGTCTCTATACTTCAGGATGAGTATCAAAATATTAGGAAGATCACATGGGTAACTTTAGCTGTCCACCACTTATCACATACAGAACTGAAAGGTGAATTAAACATTCCTCTATCTCAGAGGCAATTGCACAGAGAGATCTAGCCTAGACTAGACAAGCTCAGACAAGAAATAAGTCATGAACTTTCAACAGGCAAGGTAATTAACCATCAGAACAACTTACCAACAACTATGATGGATTTTCTATCACTGGAAAATTTTAAATCAATATTGGATGTTTTTCTGAAAGTTACATTGCAACTCAAGGAGAGATAATGGCCTTGAAAAAAGAATCAGTTAAAGCATGTCCTATGGCTTGGTCTATGCCTTTCACAGTGGATAATTACTATAGTTCCTTCTGGCTTTAAAAGCTCCTTCACTAGGAAAATAACAATACATTTGAGAGACATAACTGGGATTTGAGGATTAGCATGCAGCATTTTCCTGCTTAACACTTGAGTGGATGACTTGGGTGTCCTTGTGGCCAGAGTACTTGATAAGACAGTGACTTGTAAATTCTGTCATATTTACAGTTTCCAGTATAGGTATATTTATAGATGTATCACTGTTTGGGCCGATTTGACATTAGCAACCTGATGTTGAAAGTTTTAGAAAGGCTGGGAATTAGAATTCTTAGTTTCACAGAGAATCTTGAGTATAATGTAAGTTCATGGTCCTTCAGCTTCTCACTGAAAGTTCTCAAAATGGGCTAGAGAAAACTTAACCATCTGTTCAAGATTTCTCTGTCCAAGATACTGACATCTGCTAAAGGCAGCTCTGTTTTTCTAAAACAGCTGCCTTCTGTCCAGTCATTACAGCTCCAAGCTGACCAAACCCTGTGAAACCTAGTTCCTTAACTCATATTTACCACCTAATTTGAATATCTTTTTCCAAGTATCTGCTTCTGGTTTCCACAAACATCCTCTGAAACCTTGAGCAAAGGGTCATTGTATATTTTCTGCCACTGATACCCAGCTGTTTATCTAAACTCATTTAACACATCTTTTACCTGCTTATCTTCTCTGCTGAAGGGGTAAGTTCTTGTCTATAAAAAACAATTTATCAACAAACCAATGCAGAATACCTTATCGTGAGGACCCTGATTTAATTGTTACTACAGCACCATGCGTCAATAAGTTAACAAAGAACTCATGAAGTTCACAGAACTCACACTGTGAGAGATAATAAGAACATATTAAAATATTTTTTCGTATATTGATTTCAATCATATAAATCCACTGTGAAGCCTAATTTTTACTCTGTCAGAGGTCTTATGTTATTATGATCACATGTAGCAGCACATAATCAGTGATGGAAATCTATCCAATAATGCATGTTAGTTATTAGTTTTCTAAGTGTGTTGAAAACAATCTGCTTCCACAAGTTTATGGTGCCTCCACACTTAAGTCTTTATCGAAGTATCTTCCCCACGGGCAGTTTCATGATGACTGGTCAGGCTTAGTCGCACTTTACAGTGCTTAATATATTCTAAAAAGCCAACAATGTGACAAAGAATAATTATTAAACACCAGTCTAGGTAAAAAAAAAAAAAAAAAAAAAAAAAAATAAAACTACAAGGGTAATAAAACACTCATGGAAAAAAATAATCCTTTTAATAAGATTTCTGATATTTAGGGTTATTGAGGCTGGAATGACTTTTTCCTAGTTATTGATTTCCAAGTCTACATGATTATTGTTCTTTAAACATTGCAGAGTCGTACTGTGCTTTGATGCAGACTCTAAACCAACAAGCAGTAAAAGGCCACTTGAGTCCCAAAGCCATGTGAGGACCTTTTTTCATCATGACACATGAAACTTCTGTTTAGACCTCTTTCTTTGTCAAAAGTAAGATTTCATCCCACCTGCCTCCCTCCCTCCAGCTTATTCAGTGATTAGCATCAGTCTTTGTAGACAAATTTTTGTTCCTTTGTATTAATCAGTAGGAGCAGAGTGACTCATTCCACCACAGAACATGAAAGCCCTGCTAGGTCATCTGCCCTTCCCTCCACTGGAGCAGGAAATATAAGCTGATGCTCAATGCATTCAATGTTCATGTATCTCTACCTACTCTTTTTCAGCCTAATAGACAAATTATCAGGGAAGTTTCTCCTTAACTAGTGATTTAAAAGTTTTTCTTTTCAGCTCAGAAGTGTGTAAACACTTCAGGGAACTGTGATTTCAAGGAGATGAAACTACACTGTTGAAAGACCATTCTATACTGCCAGAGTAGTCCAAAGACAACTTTGTTCTACCTTAGCGTAATGAGAGTCAAACTCAGAATCTAAAAACATCATGATGTCCATTAGCACCTGCTCCTCAAAAAGCCAGAGGCTCCAGTCTATACATCTGCATGTATGTCTACACCTAGGTAGGTGTGTGACATGATGCCCGCTGGGAACAGGGAGCTACACCAACATCTACACACACACACACACACACACATACATACAGAGAACCCACCAGAGTGAAGGCTGCAAACTAGCATCAGTCACTTGCTTTTGTACAGAAAGCAAGAGTTTGCATCTCCAAGACAAGACTTCATGAAATTCCAGCTGTGTTGCACTCTGCATATCTCCCTATTGCCCTTCAGGCACAAGGATATTTTTCTTTACTTTCCTTCAAGAGCTACTTTCTTGCTTAAACCATTCCTGCATCCTCCCCTGAATGAGGCTGCACTTGGACAGCAGGCAAAGGGAGATTGATTTTACAAGAACACCCATGAAAGGGAGACCTTTTGCCCATAAGGGGCATAGAAAGAGTGCAATAATTATTACTGTCTTTTCAGTGGTCATTACAGAGATCCAGAGAAAAGAGAAAACTGTGTGGGGATATCTAATGTGGTAGGGAAAAATAAAAAAAAACACACACAAAAAAACCCAACCAAACCCTAAGCCATTACTGATATCTTAATATCTGTGCAATATTTAGCAGAAGAGTCTTACCATGCTTCACCCTCTCAGTTGGGAGAAATTACAATGCCATATGAATAATAGATGAAGTGCTATTTTGATGATGTAAATTAGTATTAATGCAGAAGATTATTTTAATAGTGTGCATAAATGGAATTTTCAGTGCTGAAAGGAACCCTAATTAAATCTGATTCTTTCAACCATTCACTGCTACGCCACTCAGCATTTTGGCAGGGGGGAGGCTGTTTGTTTTCTCTAACACTTATTTCTGTCTCTTCTTTAAATCATTTATTGTTATATTTAGTCACTACAATCAAAAAGTAAAATAAAAACCTAATGATGAGGTCAAACAAGAAGCCTTTTAATAATGCAGAGCACGCTGCACCAGAAGGAAAACATGCCAGCACCTAGGGAGAGTCATACTGGGGACAGGCATGCTTTAATGCTAGGAAGCTGGAGAAACTACTTTCCATTTCTCTTTCTTGTTTTCCTGTAATAAAGCTCTGGAATTTCATCAACACAGAACAGCCAAAAACACTACTCCTGCAGGAAGCACAAGAGATTTTGCTGCCTTGACCTTATCTTTGTCTGTTGCATACAACAGGGTCACACTTGTACAGTGATAAGCATTCACCGTTCTGCATTAGATGTGACTCAGGAATAAAAGGCAGTCGTATAACATCTTTCAAAGGTCTTTGTCCCACAGCAGTTTCCCATTCAGTACACATCACCTGAATCCCTGTTCACATAAGACTGACCAGCCTATTTGGAATGTCCTGCAAACTCAAGGGCTTCAAAATTACATTTCCTAATCCACATGCAGGAAAATAATTAGTTCAATGAGATTAGTCAGGAATGCCTAGGACGGTGAAGAGCATGGCCAGTCCCTTTGCATTGCAAAAAGCCCAAAATCGGGAAGATGCTATGATAATTTGATAACTCTTCTCAGGCTCCAATTCTCCAAAAATTAAGATGAATCAATAAAAGGTATTTACTTACTTTAAAAGCATTTTTTTTTTTCGTTTTCCCCCCCCCCTAGAATAAATGAGTGTGGGTCAACACATCCACCAGCCTCCAGGTGATTTGCGGAGAAATCACTCTATAACTTTGGAGTTATAAAGTGGGTATGTTTATTCAGCACTGGGCGCATGGGGGATCGCGCCACCACAAGCATGCACATCGTTTGCAGCTCCCGTCCGGCTTATATGTTACAAAATAGTGCATATTCATAAAACACCTATACATATACATAGTCTACCCCCGCCTTCCCTCGCTTCTCATGGTAATCAGGTCTCCTCCTCTTGCGCCTGAGCGATGAGCTCTCCAAGCTCCGGGCTGGGGTCGCAACTTCCTGGGGAGGGGTCGTAAAGATGAAGTACTCCTTCTTCCTCGCTCATGAACTTTTCACCCTGTCGCTCTGCGCAGCCTCAGTTGTTCTCTGGCTTTTGTCCAGATTGCCAGGCCAGTTTATGCTGGTGTTTGGGGTAGTCTGTTGCTGATACCCACAACTTCAAGGACTAGAGGAGACTTCTCTTTGGGCTAGGAGATAGTCGCCTAGCAACGTTATCAGCACCTGGTATGTCTTTTTCGAACAGTCCCATACGCCTCCCCTTGTTTTTACGCAGGCCTTGCACCATCAATCTAAGATTGTTTAGACTCCCCGTCTCACAGGACAAGCACTGTCAGCTCTACCTGCCTTCTTCTCTCTGAACAAACAAAGCAGCTGAATCTGACCTGTTGTGAAAAGACCACATCAGTTATTGATAACAAAAAACAGCAGCGAAGTTGTGTGTAGGCTATTTTCATTGTAAATCTTTTGGAGCAGTACCTATATTTTAGTACATTTTTTTATTAAATACTTAATACATTCTGAGGTGTTGTACTGTACAAGATTACATGGAACCTCACCTTCCAAAAATTGTTCCTTGCTCTTCCTTGGGGAGAGAGTATTCAGACAAAAGAGTAATTTCCCAGGTTATGTTCCCAGTGCTCAAAGTTTTCAGACACTGCATGATAATAAAATATCCATCATTATATGTGCGCCTTCTATAATGTTTCTTTCTTCTATACTCTGACGAAAATACACTAATACACTTGACCAATCCCGACAAAAAAGCAGCTAGCTGACTCCACAATCACAGAAAATTAGAGTCGTAGTCCATGCTCCTACTTTCCCTATTTGATAAACATCACAAGACATACTTTACCAGAGCTAGGATTAATATTTTGTTTCTCTGTTGAGATTCTGATGTCTTGTGGTCAAGAGTAGCTCCACTAAAATCAATGGAAGGAGTGGGGGGCTGTGTAAAATCTAGAAGGAGAAATCCAGGCTCTAGAACAAACATGCATAAATCCAGGATAGTAAAAAAACAAGAGTTCTCCGTATCTCCGTAGATGCAAGACCAGTAGAGGTCCTTGAAATACAACAATCTCTTCAGCTCTACATGCACTGGATGTAGAGTGTGGTGCCTGGGGGCTACTCTACATTATAGCGGGGGCCAGCCACTGTCCTCCGCAGAGCCCACTCAAAGGTGTTTTAAAACTGTGATTGCGTCTACATCCACACAGAGGTAAGGTACAGTATTACTGTACAGCCTGTCATGTCCTAGTCATTTAAGAAATATTTATTGCCATGTATTGTGCTATGAAGCATAATAAAGAATGACAAAATATCGATGGCATATTCATCTGAAGAATCATCATTTATGTGGTTTATGATGGGGCTGTTTCATAATTTATTGCAAAGTTGCTTTGTGCTGTAAAATGCATTATCCAATAGTTTCTAAGGTATGATCACAATATATTATCGAGCACAGAGGTTAAGCTCAGGTGTTTAGTACTGAGGCATTTTTAATCTGGTACAACTCATAAAGGAGAAGCCAGGAGTGACTAACCCATTTTGTTAGAAATCTGAGTTAATGGAATACTTACATAAGAACAATAGACGCTGTCAAACTGGAGACGCCATTAACAACAGATTGTGGAACTTTTGCATTCAGGAGACAGAATGAGCCTTATTTCAAGATGCTTTGCTTTTGTTCTGGCAATGTTGATACAGATAAAAATGCCTGTTTACAGAAAAAAAAAAAGAGATTTTTGAGTCTCCCCTGAACAAAGATCAGAAGGAGCTCAGGATTTTGCTGTCTTCCTGGGGCCTTCAACAACATCCTCTCCCAGAGACAGGTAGAGATCACCACTCCTGCCGGCCCAGGCTTCCCCCTCTGTAGATGCTACTGCTTTCTCAGGCCTGTCAACAGAGCAGAGGCATCTTCAATCTACCTCAGAAACAAAGACCCATTGTTCTGAAAAGGAGAGTTACACCCCCAGGTTATGGATAAAAGCAAAGGGGTACAGCAACAGCGATCAAGCCATAGGTGCTTGTGCTGTATACATCTACCCACTAATCAAGTCACATCTGTTTCTTCTCCTAAATCACATTTGGCTACTAAAAAGAGCATCATCTTGAAGTGTGGAGTCACCACGTCTGTCTCCTCCAGATTCACCTTTTCAAGGATGTCCACAAAATGCACCACCTGACTGCTGACGGCCAGCTTGCTCCAGGGAGGCAGCATTACTCCCTTAACTGACATGTTATTCCCTGTCCACACAACAGGTTTTTGTGGTGGATTTGTGGGTTTTTTTCACCACATGGATTGCAGCCAGCTATAGAACTAGACTGGGAGGATAAACTTTTATTGATCAAGTGCCATCTGCACATTTCAGACCTGGGTGCGACTACAGCACACAATGAGTGCAGAACAATGATCTTCAAGCAAGCCAGTAAATTCACAAACCCCAGCATGGGTATATGGAAATGTCAGTTCAGGTCCAGCACCCATAAATCTGTTTCAACACTGATAGCTGTGGATGCCTCTAAATTTCTTCTCTGACTTGCACTGTTTGGCTGGGGTGTGCTTCCACTGTGTGTTCTCCTTCAGGGCCAATATCAGGATGAGATTTTTCAGTAAGGCCTGCACTTTGCACAAAAAAACGGGAGGTTAAAATAATACGTAGCTCATAATTAACTCATTTTTACATAATTTAAAATTTCTCATAACATTATATTAAAAAATACATTGCAGTCATAGACCTACAGGTATATTATTGCCATCAGTGTCATGAAAATTGCTCTCAGAGAAGCAATAATGAGAACTCCAGCATTGCATATTCTCAGCCAACATTCAGGATATGCAATGTATCACTGCTACTTGTCTGCAGTTATTACGGAGGTCATCTGACAAGGCAGACCTGAACTTGGGCTTCAATATTTTCATCATGGAAATTTCAGCTTCACTCGGACGTGTTGACCTGAAACATGCACTTAATCAAAAGGGAACTCCACTCAGAAAGAGAAAGCCGAGATTTTTCCAGTAATGGCTAAAAATACAGTTGACGTGGCTGTGCATTTAATTGCACATCTGTTTGCAAGGTTATAATTTCCATTTCAGGTCACTGACATTTATTTTCAAGACACAATTTGATTAGAAATTCTGTATATAAGTCTAGCAACCAAGAAGCTAGCAAAGAGGCTAGTATGTTGCAGCTGAAGACAGAAAGTCACATCTCTTGAATCCTTCTTAGCATTTTCCAAATACTCTGACTACATCATCTTAGGGAAGTTTATTTCTTCGTTGACTTTCTTTTGAAATGTACAGAAAATAAATCTATGTTGGACTAGGTTATCTAAGCTTCATTCTGAAAGCACTTGCTGATGGAATAATTTGTGTCAGTTTTCCCTTCACCTTGAATTTCAGGATTAAGGTCTTTAAATTTGGATGTCAGCTCAACAGTGAAAGCCAAACCAGACAGCTGTGAAGGACCACTGAGTTCTTCATACTGCTTACCTCTCTCATCCAAGGAGTGGCAGAGTTCTGGAAGAAGATTATGAAATCTTTGCAATGTTTTTCTTTCTCTCTTACACTGTTGTGTGGATAAGGTAGGCAGCTGGAATGTGCACTATTAAAAGATCATTTTTAAAATATAAGTAATGGAATCTGACAGCAATGAAATTTTCTGTCCTCAGGACAGTCTGTGCTACCAAAGGGCTGTTGTTAACCTTAGTAGGGATTTACGGGCCCTGGAAAGATAACTCTTTCTTGTGCAGCAGATCAGAATCATTACTGAGACAAGGGAAAACCACCAGCTGCTGTTACTGAAACAAGTTATGAAATAACTTATTCCACATGAAGATGTCTTCCAACTACCCTATGAATAGCAGTAAAATGTTTCCTCCCAGTGTTTTTTTTTTGTTAGAGTTTTAAACAGTTGTTTGAACAGGTTCTGTGGACATCATTCAAATGAGTACTGGGCTGTGTTGATAACAGCTGCTGACTCGTTTAAGAGGAAGATAGTGAGTGTGCATGCTTCCAAACTTTTTCAATTTCCCCTCAGATTTTCTGTTACAACTTCAGTTTTCCTTGCTGCCACACACCTAGAAATCTGGATACAGTACAGAACATTCAGAATATATATTTAGAGTTATCAGAAAATAAGTTTGCTCTTGCAAGGTGACCCTCTTCTACCAGCTTAACATCTTCACTGTGGGTTTTTTTTGGCACAGATTTCTGGTGTAAGACATAACTGTTGCAGCTTCAGGTTTAGTTCCTAAACCTGAGTAGGACCAACGGCAACCTCAGACCTGGAGGTGTATCAGTTCTTCCACATTGGCTGGCCTCCTGGCTGCGCTGTTTGGAAGGCTCAGCTGTATTGAAAGAAAGGTTCTCTCCAGTCCTAGTTCTTGCACATCACATTAGATAATCCTTGGTTAAAAGTATGTAAACAGAGGTAGGATTAGGATCCTTTTGTTCAACTTCTATTCCAACATCTCTTGTAGCTTTGACTGAACAACACACTAGTTTCAGTAAAAGATTAAATGATTAAATGATTAAAATTTTCTTTTCAGTGACATGATATTTGAAGATGCAGAAGGCCTAGAGGCAACACGGACAGTGCTGTGGATGAGATTCTGACTACTAGTTCATTACGTACACATTCATCATAGATATACCTTCAAAGAGAGAAAAAACGCCTTGCATTGCAACGTTTCCCTCGGCCAAGGACTTCAAGGTAATGGAGGCATCTAAGCTACATGCTTGATTTGGACATAGTCACTCTACAGAAGGCACTTGAACACCCTCCTCTGCTTAAACACTACCTGCTTGTTAAATGCCAGGCTGTGTGACTGTCTGCCCCATGGGGTGACAACCTGTCTCCACTGAGTTTACAGGGATCCTAGATGCTTCCTTTTTCTCACTGTTCAGGGTGACAGGGAGGGGGCACAGATATCCAGTTTTTCATCTTCTACACCTAAATTGGAAGTGCTTATGGTGTTTTTCCAGCTCTTGTCCTTTGGCTTAATTTTTGCGCCGTCAGCAGAATGCTGAACAAACCTCTGGAAAACCAAAAGGTAGATATCCTGAACAAGGAACATTGATGGATACTTCAGAGATTACTTGGCCTTATCTTTCTGCATTTCTAAAATTCAAATAATGATTGTTACTTACCTTGAGGGCATACTGGGAAGTTTAATTCATTAACTGTGTTCATAAAGCAGAGCAGTATCTTTTGGCTCCTAATTTAAATTCAGTAGCCAATGTTAAGTTCTTAAATCAATATGTATAGATGTGAATAAAAAAGATTTGTCTTTCAAAAGAGTTTGTGTCCATTCATCTCTCAGCAAGAACTCTCCTACTCTCTCTATTTTTAATTGACTCAGCTGAGAATTGGGAACCAAACATCTGACTATTATGATCTAAATTTGTGTTCGTCAGAGCAAAAATCCAGTCTAAACAATGTGGCTATTATACTCCCTACAACAGAAGCTATCTATGATTAAAGTGTTATTCTCATTAATTTCATTATAAGCCTCTGTAATCAGAAGATAGTTCACTGATGGGAATTTTCTGAGACTGTCTCTGCCCTGATTAAATGTCTCTGGTGCTTATTTGCAATTTGAGTGAACTTACATATGTATACGTGAACATTTCAAATGTCCATGCCATACTCTTCCCTCTGCAGGACGATGGAGCAGTTTTGTCTCCTCATAAACCAGAGAGTGTGTTGTCTTTTTTTCTTTCCTTTATTTCCTCCCTACGTCATGGAGCATCTGTCCATAGTATATTCATATTATAGGAGAACTTGAAGTGATCTGGACCTACACATCAAACGTAGCTTTCCCCACCCATCTTATCCTCTCATTTCTTTTTAGATGCCAATTTCATTCATTTCAACTTCCTTGAAGCAACTGATGCTTTCAGGTGATGCCATTGGTCTGACAAGGAAGCCTAAATCATTGAATATCATTTTCATTCTTCAGGGTTTCTGCCCTCTGCCTAAAGGGATGGTGGAGGAACTGTTCCCTTCCTAGGTATAATTTGTCTCCTGGGATGCTTTAGAGGAAGATTTTACCTGTCTCTCAATCGCTGCAGATTGCTACACAAAGGCATAGGTGATAATTAGTCTCTTTGTTGATGAGCCTCACTGACAGGCTCATATCCCTGGGGGAGGGCATATGTCCCTCAGATCAGAGTGGTGTAGAGTGCTGGAGTAGGATTTTTGCCTTTGTCTGTAGCATTTTGTACTGCCTGCCTCCTCTGAGTACTGGAGGATGTCACAGAAAAGACCTTGGTCTTTGAATGCTATACTATAGTGGTGGCATTTGTTTTTTTTTATTTATTACACGCTTGTTTATAATTGTGAGGAGTTGAACTTGTTGAACCAACTAGTCCAGTCCAGTGTTTGTATGTTCACTTTGGTGTGTCCAGTACTTTAATCAGACAAACTCTTTCAATGGAGTTTTCAGGTCTCCTTATGCAATTGATTTCTAACTACTGCTGCGCTTTTTGTGTAAAGACTTCAACAATGTACACTAGTCCAAGTTTTCACCACTTGTTGAAGTGGTGGACTTGCTGTACAGTCTGCATTTAGATAAGCCACTTGAGCCCAGCTGAGGAAACAATCCCATTTTAGGGAAGCATTTAAACACATAAGAATAATTGCTTGAGATGACTGGGATTATGATGGCTGGATTTGCAAGGATTTCCAAGGCAAGCAGGACACTGGGATAATGCAGTTAAGGCCTCCCCATGTTTACAATTAACAGAGCACCAGGGAATGATGTGACTAGTAGTTTGCTCAGATACATCAAAATGTAGGAGACTAATTAAACAACCAGGTTTACTGGTGGGAAGAGGAAATCACTGCTTTAGAAAGCATTCATACTCCTGATGGGGGTGCAGCTCTGGCTGCTCATCTGACTTGCTGAATTTGCAGCACAACTGGATCTGGCCTGGCCCAGTGGTCACTTCCAGCTGTTTTGGTATTTTCAAACTCATTCTGAGAGATCTCTGAATTTCTATGAGTAGCCTAACACTAAGGTCCGACAGTTTGGAGAATGGCCTTACTTTTCCCCTACATACGATACCATGACAAGTCTCTGTCTCTTTCATTTTTATTTTTCTCCACTATGAACTAGCCCATAACTCTACTCACCACCAAGCTGTGGTAAAAACAAACCAGTTTGTAAGAGTAAAAGCCATTTCTGTTCCTAAATACTCCCACTCTTTCTAGACTGTGGAGGAGAAATGGTAATAAATATACCAGAATTAGTCCTTGTTTCCTGCTAGGACTTTTACACTTGATCCTTTGTGTTAAGATACTGGGTTAATACCTGGGCAGTGCCTGGACTCTCCAGTGGGAGGTTTGAATCCATAACATTATTAAAATAAGCTGCAGTTCACTTTACCAGAAAACAGAAATTGTTAAGGAGCAGAAAGGGCACGAGTTTATATAAGCCAGCCTAACCTTTCTTATATTCCTTTACTGCCAAATCCTTGTTCTTGGGAACATCATTCTCACGCTCCTCTCTTGTCATCCCTTTGGGTGGTCAACAGCAGAAGCCCAGAGTGCAAGTCAGGTGGTAAGAAGATTTCTCAGCAGGGTTTGAAGTCAATGAAAATCCAGAATCACTGAAGCCAAAGCTGTGAAGACCTGCCAAATCTGCTCTTGGCCTAGCAGTGCTAGAGGAAATTATTACCTATTCTTACACCCTGCTTTCCATCTTGCTTTCCTTTGTTTCTCTAAGCAAAAAAATCCAAGTTCTTAATTTACAACTGTATAAGTGAGATGTCAGTGGCACCTTGAGCATTATACTGTATTAAGTACTCCATGCACTCCTCAACAAAATAGTTGAGAGAAAAGATCTTGAAAGGCTTTGTATTATACAAGTGAAGACAAGAGGCACAAAACACACTAGAGACACTGATAAACAAACAAAGGCCTTATCCAAACACATGTCTATAACCATGTTCAAATGATTAAAGAATCACATTTTTTTCACTTTAGAAGAATGGAGAAATAAGCGGTGCTTAAATCTTTAAACAGTAAGACCTGTGGTCTCATCCTTTATTGATTCAGGTACTATTTATCTCCTTGTATATTTCACTGCAACTAAACAAAAATGGTGCCTATTATATTCTATTTCTTTCAGAAAAAAAAAAAAAAAAAACAAAAACAAAAACAAAAAACCCACCCAAAACCCAACTCAAACATATCCTGCCTGGGAGGAAAGCCAAAATGTTGAAAAGATATGATGAATGAGAGTAGACATTAGCTGAAGCAGGAACACTGAACGCAAAATGCAAGGCATTGCCATGGTACTGCTTTTATTGTCACTAGCGAATCTGAAGGCTGACACTTATTAAAGCATCAGCACTTTTTTTTTTCAACTTAATAGTTAACTCTGTATAAGCTGAATGGTGGCTATTTTTAATTAAAAGTCCACCACTGCCACAACCAGTCCCCAAACAGACAGGCTTGAAACCATGAAAGGTATTACAGTGGCAGTTGTTGGTTGGTTGTCAAGATGCATGAGGGAGCTGCTCCATACTGGCTCCCAGAGCAGGAAGCCAGCACTTTCTTCTTCCCCATGCGAGCATAAATCTGTAGTCGAGAGGTTTATAGAAACCTTTTCCTCAGTGGAGAATTTTCCTGGGTCACAAATCCCCAGTAATTTGAAAGTCAGCTCCAAAGCACAGTGAATTTTTTGTAATGTTTCCATGGACCTTAAGGTTTTGTTTAGTTCTGCAAAAATTGTGAAATGCCCTACCAAGTCCTAGACATCCACAGGTATGACATGGGTCCTGTGGAAGATTCATGACCCCAAAGAGACCACGTGGAATATACCAAAATGTCTAAGATGGTGTTAAGTACTTATGTTTATGTAGTGGGCACTAAATGAATTACAAGCGGAGTCTTGTCACCATCCCTTCACACTGTCTCATAAAACTTGACCTCGACAATTTGCCAATCCAAATGAAACAGTCAGTCCCTTTCAACATGCACTGGTGAACTGAATTTGCTCTGTCCTGCTCACAGTTATCTTAGCATGAATCAGTCTCCAGGTGAAGATGTGCAGGTGTGCTGGTGCAGTGCCATACCCAGGGTGGGAAAATCAGTCTCCCAAGAAACCCCACTGGCATGCTCATAGATCCTGGATCTGGCACACAAGGCCAGTTTGTTGCCCAGGTAATGTGAGCTAGACTCTCTCTGTACATTGCTGCTGATATGAACATCAGCCATTTCCTGTAAAATGAGTGCCTGGAACTGGGATTAAATTTCTGTTCATCTTTAAACTCAAACCGTGAGGTCTGAGCTTGGGTAATACACATTAATATCAAGACTTCTGAAGGGACTTATGTTCATCTGTAGGCACCCAAATTTCTCAAGCTTGCCAAGTGCTCTTCTAGCAGTGTCTGTACCTCCATGTAGACTACAACTGTGCTGGTAGTAGCCTGGGTACATTTCCTCGCTCTTGCCTTCTGCCTCAGCTCCTTCAAGAAGCTGCTCATTGGTATAATTTCACCTGCCACCTTTGTGCACATAAGGTGTGTTTTCCATCTTGTGGGTGCTGGAAGGGTGAAATATTTCCCCTTTTTTCAGAGTACCTTAACAGCACTATGCTTAGACAGGTTTCTGCAGGCAAGATGCCTCCCCAAGGACATCTGCAGAGTAGCCCTCTCTTCAAGAACATTGAGAAACAGAACAGCTAATGAGACTAAATTACTGGGGTTTTTAAGCATAGCTATAAACAGAGACCCTCCTTGAGCTTCTACATAGTTCAGGGCATCTCTGGCTCCTCCTCTGCAGTTCTTTCAAAAGAGGTGGCAGCAGATCTATCTGCCCAAAGTGTCCTACTCAGTCAGAAAGTGGGTAAATCCAGCATCAGGTAGATGAATTAACCTTCTATCAGTCTGCAGTCTGTGTTTACTAGCACTATATCTAAAAAAACCCCACCCACCTGGTGCAGAAATTCTCTTAAGATCTAAACCAGCAACACATGGAGTTCAACACAAACCAGCAAGAAACAATTAAGAGGCTTTAAGTCCCCTGGCTTCACTGAAAGCCCGGAAGTTGCTCCTGCATACCTGTGCAGGATTCTTAATAAGGCCAACATTTATGAGAGATGTTTTGGCTGATGCATGAGCTGCAGAATCACTGCCTGTCAGATCTGTGACCAATGTGGCCTGCGATAGCAGACTCAGCCCAGGCGCACTTAGCTCACTGTCTGGGACACATTTAAAGCTCTTTGTTTTCATTATGCGATGAGGATTTGCCAACCCTAGTACTTTTATATACTGACAGCTCAACTGCTGATGTCAGATTTTGCTGAAAAATGAGTTAATTTATGATTGCATGAAATGTTTATCAAAAAGACAAAACACTTGGATCTGTTGGCAGTATATAAAACTATAAATACTAGAGAACATAGTGACAGGAGCCAACATTTATTAAAATTATGGCCTGTAATGTTTTCAATAACCTCTTTCATTTGTTTATTATTATTTCGCATCAGGAGGTTTCTGAATCCGTAAGATCCAAGCAGCCAGAACATGGCTAGAATACAGGTGGACCGCAAGCTTCAGCATGAATGACTTGGGAAGGGAGGCAACTAGAGATGGGAGAGGTCTGTCATCATGTTTAGTCATCCTTAAACTTCTCCATAGGTAAGTAGTGAGCCTTACATCTAAAGCTGGTAGATAAAGGGAAGAAAGGGAATTAGAGTTCCAGAGAAAGCAAGTAATTTACCTCAGTGTATATCATGACTGAACTGGTGAGACAACTTGGGTTTCCTGACACAAAGCTTAGCTTCATGTCCACTAACCCTGCCCCTTAGTTGTTTTCTCCCTGCCCTAACCTGCCTTTCATACTCATTTCTATCATATTCTCATGCATACTATTCCCCCTTTACCTCTAACTATCTCTCACTCTTAGGGTAAGTTCCTGGACTTCATGCTCTTCTACCTTGTTCTCTGCTTCACTAATTTATTATTTTTTCCTGCTACTGACCCTTAGTGAAAATAACGCCATGGCTTTCATTCCCTCACATTTTCTTTGTTGTTTGCATGTCTCCAGCAACGCTCAGCCATGATGGCCCAGAAAGCAACCAAGGGAAGAACAACCAGTGTGGGACCAGCAGACTTCCAGACAGCATGACAGAGTCACTCCACTGTCAATGCATGAGTCTTCCCACAGTGTTTGCTCCAATTGTTTATCTTGGTTTTAAATAGATTGTCCAATCATTCCTGTAGGGGACTATAGCGTATTGCTCAGCATTTAATCATTGTCATTATTGGTACTGCTATGCTGAATATACAATCCCTTACCCACCGAGCATGCAACCACAGTCAGGTTCCTCTCACTCAGGTCAATGTCATGAAGATATTTCCACTGATAATTACTGAGATTGCTGTGAATCTGTGTATTTATTAATACTAAATGCCTTTGTTAATCTGAACACTGGGAAAACTTAACCATTATTTCTCTTTTATACTAAAATCTGGAGGTGGAAGCATGAATTCTGGGGAAAGCCTGAGTGGAAGATAAACGCTTCTTTGCCATTTTGATTCTTCAGGCTCAATTCAGTTGCCTAAGTGCATGTAGTGACTTTTGAGATGCCAGTGGCATCCAAGATGGTTGCACAGGTATGCCAGAGGATGTACAGGAAAGGCAGTTTCAGGCAGAATGCCTTAGGGACTCTGCAGTGGTTCTAGATGCCTTTAATCACACAACTTGATGGTGCCACCTTTCCTGTTAAGTCCAAAACAGGGCTGTAGTATGGCACAATTTCAAGCTTAGCTTATCATATTTCCAAGGCTGTTGTTTCCTGTATACCTAGCAAGGAACAAACTGGCATGACTGAGATCCATCTGGCCCTTAGATTCCCACTTGCCCTTAACCTGTGCTGCTGAAGAGAAGGAGTCACAACTCGGTCTCTCAAAACACTTTGTCTAATCCATGTAGCCAGCTAGGATGGAGATCTTAGCAAGGAAACCATATGTTCGGACAGAAAGTTTTCTAGATTTTTCAGGAGAAACTTCACTTGGAGGGAAAAACTAATCAGATAAATGGCCAATATAAGGATGTGGTCCCTTGATCATGAAACTGTGAGCAGTCAGGCAAAGAAACTGCGTTAGCAGAAAGCAAAGAGATAGCTGCAGCAGCTAACCTATTCCAGCACTGAGGTTCACAGTAATGATAAATGTGCTTTCCTATTGGGACTACTGCCATGGAAGGGCACTCTGAACACAACATACAGAGTTTCTAACATTTCCCAGAGACAGTCACCTCAGCCCCTATATGGGGAACTAAACCCTGGTATTCACCAGTGCAGGTCCCAATAGGTCCTCAAAGGTGCTTCATTTAGCCCTGTTTTCAAAGGCATTTCTGATACTAAACATTTCTCCTGAAGTCTAAATTCTCTAAACAAGCTGCTTTACCAGCAAAAGTTCACTTTTCCTTGTATGTTTGCATTAGAACAAAGATCTTCAGTCATTAGGCCTTAGGACATTGAGGAGACGGGTTTTGCTGCCAACAGAAGAGTCGACATAAGAGCAATTTTACTGGAGCTTTGCACATGCAATCGTAAGGAAAGATATTGTCTAAGAAGCAAAGTAATAGATATTTTTAATTACATGATCAGTTTGTCATGATGTGGCAGGTTAGCCCTGGATAAAGTCCAAACTTCTATCCAGCTGCTCACTCACTCTCCTTCGACAGGGGAAAAACAGGATGAGAAACCTCGTGACTCAAGGGAAGGGCAGAGGGATCACTTACCAGTTACTGTCATGGGCAAAACAGACTCAAACCAAGGAATATTAATTTGACAATTAAAGTTTTGGATAGTGAGAAACAAACTAACACAACACTTTCCCCCCATCCCTTTCCCCAGTCCCAGCTTCCCCCCTTCCCTGCCGACTCCTCTCCCCTGCCGAGGGCGCAGGGGCTGGGGCTGGGGGTGGCGGTGGGTCCCTGGCAGCCCTCTGGGCCGCTCCTCCCTCCTGCCCCGTGTCCCTGCTCCAGCGCGGGCCCTTCCCCGGGCTGCAGTCCTGCAGGGACAACCTGCTCCCGCCGGGGCTCTCCACGGCCGCAGCTCCTGCAGGAAATATCCCCCCGCTGCGGCGTGGGGCCCTCCCCGGGCTGCAGGGGGGGTCTCTGCTCCCGCGGGGTCTCTCCAGGGCTGCAGGGGATCCCTGCGCCGGGCCTGCAGCACCTCCTGCCCTCCTCCTCCTCCGGCCTCGGGGTCCCTCTGCTGCTGCTCCCTCCTCGGCTTCCCCCTCCTCTGCCTGGGCCGCCTTTGGCCCTTGCTCCAACCTGGTTTCCCCCGGGCGCCCCCAGCTCGGCTGAGGGGCTCAGCTGTGTCCTGGCTGGGGCCGCTG
>NW_020799095.1:148756207-148827581 GCF_003259725.1 Athene cunicularia
GAGACAGTCCCCGCAGAGGCCGCCCGCGGGCCCTGGCAGCGCCTGGGCACGGACACCCCACACACGTGAGAAGAAAAGTCTTAAACTAGGACTAAGGCATTTCAGAGTTAAGAAGCATTATAAATCTGTTTTAGCTTAAAAATCAATTATGAAGATATGATACTAGCTGAACAAATTGAAGGAATATTATATAATTAGAACAAATTTACATTTCATGGGTCTGACATGAGATTCATAACTTGGAATATCTGAAGACATGTCTGTGGGGCAGGTTTAGTCTCACCTCTTCAAACTGTGGTCTCAGAGAAACTCTAGAGGTTCCTTGTTGAGTAGGCAGGTCAGAGCCACAGAACTCTTATGATCTTCAGCAGCTTAAGGTCAGCAAAAGCTGTTTGAGCCTAGAGCAAACATGAATAAGTACAAGTTTGCTTCTTAGCCAGGAAATAAGCCTGCTGCCCTTCCTAAGCCCCTGAAGCCCATCACATGGGTATGGCAATGAGGCAAGGTGGGCAGCCACTGCACAGCAAGTCCTTCTCTTCAGCATCTGGACCAGGACTGCCTGAACTAAGCAGCAAAGATCAGTCATAACAGCTCAGCTTGCTCCCCAGAGCAACTGTGAGTCAGACTCTTAATTTGGTTTACACACTGTTTGGTTCCTGCTGTACTGCCGGGGTTCGGTTGAGCTGGATACATGGCAAGTTGCTAAAGTAAGAGAAAAGCAAGTTTAACACACTTTGACAGTAGATTTTTAGTCTTCCTTGTAACTGGAATCCCTGTTTGAAAAGAGGTAATAGATAGGCAGGACACTTTAATATCATAGTTAGACAAGCTGGACATCCTCGAGAAAGATCACAGATGCTGAAATCCCTAGGGAAGAAAAGGTAGCAATGAAGTAAATAACCCAGCAATGTCTCTTTCCTCCCTCACAGTTTTGACAACAAGGAAATTAGCTTTGACGGTTTTCAATACCACAATACAACTGAAACTGAAAGGAAACAACTCTTCTCTGAACTTTATCACAGTGCTCACAAATTCCCCATCCTGGAAAGGGCAGGCTTCATCTGCCCGCTCTTTTATCTGTCTCCTGTGCAGCTGTAGATGTAAATTCTGCTTTAAAAAAAAAAAAAAAAAAAAAAAAAAAAAAAAAAAAAAGCTTGAGGTCTTGTATCTCAGCCAAGATTCAATATTTTTCAACGTCAGCAAATTGGAAAGTCTCAGTGTAAGTTGGAAGTTGAAATAAATGAGCTCTGAGATCTCTACCTCAGTGGGAGGATTTGTTTTGTCTTTTCTTCTTCTCAGCTGCTTGTGAGTATTTTTCTGAGCTTTCTTGCCTCTTTCCTTACTGTATCACAAGCAAAATAAAAAAGCATTTGATGGTGCAGGCTGTTAGGGAAGATGTTGGAGAGGGCAAACTGACTGCCCGGCTAAAGACATCACAAGCAGATACTATCTAGTGAAAAAGGTGGGAAAGGTCCAGCTGCCTTTGCAGATGTCAGTACCAAAGACCCATTTCCAGACACAGGAGCCTGAACTGCTTGCAGACAAACAGCTTCACTGTGAAGAGCAGACATTAAATTATATGAGACAGCCCATAGAAAAAATAAATTACTCCCCAAACCCTGTACATTGGCCCTCTCTGTCCAGCCAAGACCTCCCAAAGGTTTAGTCAGCCACTGTGAGGTTCAAGATGGCAAATCCTATTTTAGTGTGTGGTTTTCTTGCAGAAACCTTGCACTTGGGAAAAGTGCTCAGGGTCTGGGTAGAGGGGAAGAATTTTTCTGAAATGTATCCTTAAAAGCCACATGTGAAAGCCAAGAGCATCCACGCTGGGAAATAGGAAATGCTGAAGACTCTTCTCTTCAGGATCTAAGTGTTTTAATGCAATATTCATTTAAATCCTCTCCTTAAGATAGGAGTTACCTTTCAAAGCGACTGCTGGAAGTGCAAAGGTCTGCCTCGGATGTAGATGTGGAAACACATGTATGAAACCTCTAGGAATGCAAGCCAGGCCAGATCCTGATTGCTTCCCTGTCAGCTGGTTTTACTTGATAACAACTTGTCCCACAACTGTTCCCATTTTATGAAAGGTGAGGAACCCTGCCCCAGTTATGTAGTTAACACCAAGCTGGACAGCATCAAAATCTTATCAACTGCTTCAGCAATAAGAGGATGTTATTTTGAAACTGTGGGGAAAAACACACATGAAAAACAAGCTATGGTAATGAATTTTAAGAAGTAATTTAATGCTACTCATAACAAGGGAGCATGATCTCTCAGACTGATGAACTGTCTAATTATGAATAATTTATGAATAATAATTCAATCTAAATAGCCTGTGTGTGAATGCGTGTATATGTGTGTTTGTGCAAATACTGAGTCTGCCTCAGCACTTGGTAATCCTGTGAGTGTTTTGGCAAGGGTGTTAATGAACCATAAAGTACAGAGATCTAGTTGTCTGACAATGCTTCATAATAAGAACAGGAAATGAAGTGTAAAAAAGGGACTGGATTATGAATGTATTAAATGTTGCTAGTTCTTTTACACTCATATGTAAAGAGTGAGCCACCAGTGACTGGAATTGTACCAGGCAGCACCGGAGGTGTTTCTGATGCACTCTTTGATCAGTCATGCTCCTGAAGCAGAGAAGGTTTTGTTTGTCTTGCATTAGTTTTAAGAATCACACACCAAATTCCTTGTTGCAAGGTTATTAAAAATATTTTTATCTGTCATAAAACAAAAGCTATGAATTCCCTGAGAGGAAAAATAAGGAAAAATAAATCCCGCCTATCATTTGTTGTGAAGTAATGGTTGCAGACCCAGCATCAAGTTTTTATGTATTTTGGTCTCTGGTTCTTATCTCTGAACAAGTGTTTCTGAACAGGATTAGATTTATACTGTTGATAATGTGTAGAGCAACATTTCTTGGCATGTGGCAGAAGAAACCAAAGAAGAAAACATAATGTTTTCCATTTCTTTGTTTCTTTGCAAGGAACACTCATTAAGAATTTTTCTGAGATTGCATTAGTGTGATCAGTGTCTTTATTTTTTTCACTCAGGCATAAAATGGATAAGTAGAAAGACATAAATAGCATCAGGAAAGAAGAATTACCTACTTTTTACATAGAACACTGTAGAAACCACTACTGCAGTGCTCTATGCAGCACCCTTTAAAACACCCTTTAAAAAAATAAAGTTTAGAAAGTAGAAGGGACTTAGTGGAGAGCTAAAAGAATTGTTTGGGTTCTGGCAAACATGCCATCTTAAAAGGTGCCAGAGGTGTTTGATGGGAAGGTTAAGAGGCTATGAAATCATTCTCTGTGAGGGCATCAAACCGGACCCGTGGTGAACAGCCAGATCCCAAAATCAGCCAACTCAGGGATCAGGCTGGAGAACATTGTGAAAACAAGTAATAAGTTTCACCATTTGGAGATGTGGTCTCCATCCTTATTCCTTAAGAAACTCTAAGCGAAGAATTTCCTGCAGACTAAGAAATGGGAAAATTGGCCTTAACACAGGGACAGAGGATGCTGGCTGCTTGCAACCTGGACTTACTTAGAAGCTGTTGGTTTAGTGCAGCTTTGGAAAGATACCAGGGGAAATCCAAACCCAATGTGACGAGACACCAAGAAGTGCTAACAGCAGGGTCTTTTGTTGTTCCTTTCTCCTCTGACATCTCAGGTAAGACCAAGTCCCATTTGAGAAAGACATGTATACAGCTATGGTAGAGGCCAGACTCTCATTATAATCTAGTCCAATCTAGTCAGTAGAGTGAATGGACTCAAAAGAGCAATTTGCCTGAACGCTCAGTCTAGCAAAGAAGATTCTGGTCACACTCAGCACAGCCACTCTCAAGTCCCAGTCCAATATCCAGCAATGGCTCCTTCGACACTTCACTCTCCCAACACTATCCAGCCTCTCCTCACTTTACCTTCACAGCCATCACAGCACTTCTGCCAAGCTGAGCTTGCTCACAGCTGCACAGGAGTAAAACCAGGTGAAAATGGATAGTATGTCATGGCAGCCAAGCTAAGCTAATAGGCAGCTAAGCACCACACAGCCATTGGTCACTCCCCTCCAGTGGGATGGGGGAGAGAATCAAAAGGGTAAGAGTGAGAAAACTTGTGGATTGACCTTGAGGTTCCTTCCAACCTGGTATTCTATGATTCTATGATTAATAGACAGACAGACAAAAGCTGCGTGCAAAAGCAAAGCAAAGTAAGGAATTCATTCACTAATTCCCATCGGCAGTGAGATTTTTATCCGTTTCTAGGTAAGCAGGGCTTCATCACGCATAGCAATGACTTATGAAGACAAATGCCATAATTCCAAAAGTCCCTCCTTCCTCCTCCTTCCCTCCAGCTTTTATTGCTGAGCATGACATCATATGGTATGAGATATCCCTTTGGTCAGTTGGGTTCAGCTGTCCCGGCAGTGCAATAGATAGAGCATCAGTGTGTTACCAACACTGATTTCATCACAAATCCAAACCAGAACACTATACCAGCTACTATGAAGAAAATTATCTCCATACCAGCCAAAACCACTACAGAGTAGAAAAAGGTTTCAGCCCACCTCCCCAAGTGTCATAGCTGTTCCTTGGATGTGGAAGAGGATGAAGCTTTGAGGGAGGTAAACATGAAAAAGGGCCAGTAAAAATACAAAAAACACATGATATTTCATCAGTGAGGGCTCCTGTCAAAGGCCTCTACACACTTCATAGAGCAGGAGAAGGACCAGGCCTTTTGCTTGTAACCTAATTTTTGAGAACTGTTAGGCTAAAGAAACATCTGTTAAACTTTGGCTTTTTTCAAAGCGGTAATTAAGTAGGTTTTCAAGAGGGTTTTTGTTTTTTTTTTCATTGTTTTGTATTATTTTGTTTGGTTGTTTTTTAGGAGGTTTTTTTTTTTCAATGTCTGAGACTCAGGCAGCTCTATAAAGAGATTCAGACAAATACAATACTCTTATAATACTGAATTCTCTCTACTTAGTCCTCTAGCTAGGGAGTTACTTTCTTATATAAAATCAATTACAACTTTTTTGAAAAACTGATTGACTCTTCCAAGTAATCATAAAGTGAGTTACTCAGATTTACTTCATTTCAAGCCATATTCTTCTTTACAGTTGCACTAGAAGATGAGAAACAAGGGAAAGGCAATATATATATCAACCTGTAATGCACTGTTCACATGCAGTTGCTTATGGTACTCAGCAGTAGCACCTAAAAATAGGCCACAAAACGGGGAGAGATATAAATCTATATATAGATATATATAGATATATATAGATACATAGATATATATCTCTCTTTAGAGTTTCAGCAAAAATTACTCTGCCGTCTCAAACAGTGAAGCTAGGAAAAAAAAAAAATGCACCTACATCATTTCTGGATTCAGACTTACCAAAAGTAGAGAACAGCTGGGTGTTGAAGTGCTCATTTTTTGAGGGAATTGAGAAAGAGAAATGGCATGATGAGAAGATATCATAGTAAGAGACTTCAGTGGCTGGTGAATGAATACCAGGTTGGAGATATGTTGGGTAAAGTGAGAACCAGTTTGTAACATACTGGCACCAGTACACCAAAAATACAGGGAATGCTCAGTATCAGCAATGCCCTGGTGCTTTGCTTTTCCTAAAGGACTGCTGTTATTACTGGGAGGATAAAACAGTTTATAGAAAGGAAATTATTCTGGGGAAATGCTGCTTGAAAGCATTTGCTGTTCTCATAGAATATTGCTGCAAATAACTGCCTGCTTTATAACCAAGCAAAGGAATTTGGTGACTACAAGATTACATAAGGTTTACAAAGGCATATTAAGATGTAAGATAGGAACTCAGTATGATCTACAAAAGAGCCTAAGAAAGGAATTGTAGAGGATTAGGCACCCACCCTGCTTAGGTCCTTTTGTAAGTGCTGTGAGGGACCCTTATCCATCTCTGTACCCAGAAACCCCTTAGGAAACTCCCCAAGCTTTAATCATATCCCTTTAAATGAAGTTTGAACTTTACATTTCAAGTTCCAAGCACAGAAATGAATCATGAGTGGAATTTTCCCTTCACTTTTCAGCTCCTCTCTGAGCCTTCCCTTCCCCCTCTCAGCATCTTCAGCGAGACACAGGCACAGGCAGTGCACAAAAAGGCACCTTTTTTTTTTTTTTTTTTCCTGGAGGAAAACAAGCAAAAGTGAGCCGTCAAGGCAGGACTGCATGTGTTCACTGATCTGACACATTTTGACTGATGTCTCCTCTTTGTCCCTTGTGCTTCTGTTTCAGCCTTCTCTCTTTTTCCTCAACTTTCACTGAGATCAACAGAAAGTTTCTTATCGCACCCTATTATTTACAAAAGCAAGCCTGGAGGTTGGGAGGCTTAAACATTCTCCCTTAAGTTTGTTTTTCAACTGTGGAAAAAGCAGGGTCCTTAGAAAATTTCAACACAATTGCTTCTGCTGTTTGAAAAATGAGGCAAAGGCAAGAAGCAGATTTACAGTAATTTAAAGTAAATCTAGGGAAGTAAATCTTGCAAAGATACAAAGTAATTATTCCCCTGTTTTCATGATGATTCTCTAACACCTTCATGATCACCTCCACACTTCACTTATTATCAGCAGTGTCCAGGCCACTCTCCTTGCACATGATGAGCTGCAGTTTCAGCAGAATATGTTGCACAGAGTCTCTAGGTCCTTCTAAAACTCTCAGTCTAGCAAGCATGCTCCATCCCAGGTTTTGGAAGAATGGGCCAATTTTTTCCTTCAGTTGCTTCTTTTGGCTGGTAGGAACAGTTATGGAACTGAAAGCAGGCTGGCTGACACTCAGGCAGGCAAGAGAAGCAGAAGAGACAAGAAGCAGGCTGTGAATGGGAATATTATGAGGAGTCTGGGGAATAGAGGACAACAGTTAGGGAATGGAACAGCATTGGAATGAGCAGCAGACAAGGTCAGGAAGAACAGTCCCCAGAACAGCAAATACCTGGCCTGTACCACTGCCCTGGGATCCTGCAGCTTCTCTTAGTCCCACTCTGAATGGGACACGAGGGAAGGCATGCAGCCCATCTACCACAGCATCACAAGCCCCTCTAGAACCTGCACAGGGGGATGCATGCTGCTCCTTTGTCATCTCACACTCCTAAGGGTGAATCTATCGCCTCTCTTCGGAGAGAGAGCATTACTGCAAGAAATATGGCCTGAGGGCTCCTGGCAAATTACAAATGAAGTTCTGGGATATTGACAAGCTTAGCTAAATCTGTAAGAGACCCAGACCAATCTTGTGTTGGGAGAGAATGGCAATAAAAAGCAATCTTGCTTTTATATTGCTGAGCAGAGGCAGTAAGCATTTAAAGAAATGCTCAGCCAGCAAACTGAAACACCAGCAGCAAAACACTATATTTTTGTCAAAATTCAAACTACCTCAAGGAGTAAATTAACACTAACCAGTTCTGAGCTCCTCAACCCATCAGAAATGACAGTGTTGCCATATTTATTGTTTCACTCAGCTTCAATTGCTGGAACAAGGAGCCCTTAAAGGAAGCCAGGAAATTTCAAGATGTGGTGGTTATAAGTGCATCATTTGGGCAGATGGGTAGTTCTTTGCCTGAACTATTTTTAAAGACCGTAAGAATTATTCAAGTTTAACACTGGTAGAAAAAATACCTGGCCAGTATATTCAGACGTTAAGTCGGCAAAGAAAACTGGGGACCCTGGAGAAAGTACTGGAGACTATTTTGTACTCAGCTCTGTATTCCAACCTAATATTTGATCCCACCTAGTTCAGTGATCAGTGAGAATAAATTTAGTTACACTTTGAAACCTACTTTTATGTTATAATCTCTTTAGGAAAGTCTCAACAGATAAGACAGGTACATTATGGATGCATTCATGATGGAGAAGGGTAGAAAGAAGCCCCAAGGGCCCACATCTTCAATACCACAATTTGGTTTGATGTCCGAGTCTTCCCTCTGTGAGTGAACCTCAGTAACTGCCTTCAGCATGCACTGTTGCCAAAAGAGGTGGTTTGGTCTTATTACCCCAAGAAGCACATGCTTGACTGAGTGAAGGTTTCATGAAAGAGGATCTTTGCATCATGGAGCTAACTAATACTGCCAGGCAGACAGAGTTACTGCAGGAAGAGCAAGTATCTGCCTGGGTCCCCCTTTCACCTTCACCTGAATGGAGGATCCTGCTTCCTTCCAAGAAGCACATCAATTTAGCGTTCCTGATTTCCTTACCTATTATGGTTCATTACTACGACTACCAGTGAAGAAAGATATCCAGGGCATTTCTTAACGCATATAATATTTGAGTTCCCAAGTACCATATTTGAGTTCCTTAACGAGTGCACTGATTTTGGCTAGGATAATGTTCTTCATAGTGGCTCATATGGGGCTATATTTTGAATTTCTGGTGAAAACAGTGTTAACATATTGATGTTCTAGTTACTGCTGAGCAGTGTTACATAGCATCAAGGCCTTTTCTGCTTCTCACACCACCCCACCAGTGAGTAGGCTGAAGGAGCACAAGAAGCTGGGAGGAGACACAGCTGGGACAGCTGACCCCAACTGACCAAAGGGATGTTCCATACCATATGACATATCAGCAATCAGCACTGGGGAGAAGAAGGAAGGGAGGACATCGGGGGTTATGGTGCTTGTTGTCTCGAGTAACCTTTACACACAGTGGAGCCTGGATTTGCTGGAAATGGCTAAAAATCAGCATGTCAATGGGAAGTAGTGAAAAACTCTGTATATTTCTTTGTGTCTGTGCACAGGTTTTGCTCTACCTATTAAACTGTCTTTATCTCAACACACGTTTTCTCACTTTGGCCCTTCCAATTCTCTTCTCCATCCCAGTGGAGTGGAGCAAGCAAGTGGTTGTGTAGTGATCAGCTGCCTACTGGGGTTAACCTACCACAATGAGTCAAGAAGTCTTGCAGAATATTGTTTGAGCATGAACAGTCAAAAAAAAACCTTAGTGAGATGCTACACACCAGCTAGAACCTGATTTAGGTGGCCAAATTTTTCATGCCTCTGACATAAAATAGTACAACCACTCCTTGAACATGTTAAGGTAAGAAGATATAGCTTTTGAAATACTGCAACTCACTCCTACCTACCAAAATAGATGAATTTTTCCCGACAAATTCTGCCATTTATCCTCAACATCCATTTTGGTGTTTGGTATCCTACCTTCTGCTACCTCATTTAGAAACTAGTAGGCTCTTGAGAAGGACACTAATAGGCTTGGGTCCCATGTCCTAAAGTTGCAGTGCTGTGTGTGTTCTTCTACCTCTATCAGGAGTTACAATGTCTACAACCTTTCCATCAGAACATTACTAGCATCTTTTATTCTATACACATGAAAAACTGAGATCTGACATCTCAAACTTTCTTTTAGATTAGGTTGAAGACTGGCCATCAGGTTAAAATTTATAAGGGATTAGGGGGTATTGAGTAACAAACAGCCAGCGTGTCCACACAACCACATTTCCTACTGATTTCAGTACAAAATCAAACTAAAAATAAAATAAATGTGTCATGATTTCTACCCATTCTCCTCATTCTAATTTAGAGAAACTATTTTTGTCAGGACACAGTTAGAAGCTATCATCACTAATATCCAAGATCCCCAGGGTATCATTTAGACAAGAGTAACTGCAAACATCTGTATTCAGCTTCCCTGGAGGCTCAGATTCCCATATAAGTCAATACACAGCTCTCAACCTATATGATCTTATTACTCAGTAACAGTTAACCAAAAATCCAATCCATGGGCCTAATGAGCCATGTCTACCATTCCAGATTGTATGGAGAGAACAGACATGGGACAGGCATTTCTATTTTTGTTTCCAAACTTCTTCCAGCTTAGGTGCATTTTGCCTTACAAAAAAACCCCAAAAAAAACATTTGGTTTACTGTGGATGCATAGGAAGGTACTTGAATGAAGAAGCATTAGGAGTCAGAGGCCTCTAACCTGCTAGCAGTACTCCTCACAAAGAAATGAGTCTGTTCTCAGAAAATTATGAGCTTGGCCTATAAAAACATCTTTTATTAAATGTTGGCCTTTCTGCCCACAGGGGGACCTCCATTCATGCAAACTTTCCTTCACGACATTGTGTGCTAGAATTAGTTGATTTAATCTTCTCCTTTGTCGTTTTGAATGAAGGCTGAGAATATCAAGTCTTTGCTGTTGATTCTGGCAGCTGGGACTTGATCTAAGAAAAACATCAACTATTATGTGACTCACAACTGTGTCACAAAATTTCACAGAAATACCAGTGCCACCCTTCCAGCCTGCTTTGTTCAAGTAGCCATGCCATTTCTGAAGGTATTCAGAAGATGTCTTTTCTCCTTGTGCCTCCGTTTACACTAAATCAGACCAGAGCACGGACCAGACCACATTATCCTGCATCCAGTTTTTACAGTTTAGTCATCAGGTTACCCCATGACATTATTTTGGTCCATACTAACATGGTCAGTGTCCGTGCCTTCTTCACAGGACAGTACAGCAGGACAGACAGCACAGACTTGACTAGTCCCAAAACAGTTTGGACAGGCGGGTTGGGAAGATGATTTAATTATATGCATGTAAGTTGTGCAACGCCATCTGCTCTCACAATCAGAGGCTGGAACACATTTTATTAACAGGAAAGACATAGCTCTCCTGCCCAAATATAAAAAGTGTTCAAGAAGGGACTAAGTATTAGCTTCACTAAAGCTTTTGATTAGGCAATACTCGGATTCATGACTTCCTGAATAAAAAGATCCATAAGTGTGTTCACTATCTTGTCAGAGAGCTGCCAGCCCAAATCTTTGTTTTCATAGCCCTCTTGTCTTGTACAGGTCTTGAAAACTTTCTGTTGTATCACAACATTACAATTCCCAAGATCTTTCAAGATTTAAAAAATGTATTAGTACTAATCTCTCTCTTTTTCTCTTGGTCACTCTCTCTCTCCTCACCTGTGCAGTTAAGCAGATGGTAACTAAGGCAACCTGGATTTATAGTGAGATGTGCAGTCCATAAAATGTTTTATAACTCTCTAACTCATAATATTTCTGTAAGAATCTGTGGACTAAACAAACCAGGAGTTTAAGAGACACTCATAAATAATACAGCTGTCCTAAGCTTTCCCATGAAACCTTTAATGGGTTAAACAGAATCTCCACATCTCCCTCCAGATATAGACCTCCCTCTCCCATCTCTAAAGACTGCCTATATGGCATTTTTGGAAATGGCACCTCATTTTGCCTTCAAACCATGAGATAGTTTATTTCCAATATTCTAATTTGATTATGTCAAACAGATGTCCTTGGAGAATTCAAATCTTCTTGCCATGAAAATTAAACCCCATAAACCTTGGGATTTCCTCCCACTCTTACTTAGTTATTGGACAAGACTTTTCCCAAAAGCTAGTTTGAAGTCTGGTGCCTTGCATGGCACTAACGTTAGAGAATAGAGGTGGGATCTGCAGGAGGTGAGGAAGCTATCCCTGCAGGGATTCATACAGTGGTGGAAAATATGGATAAAATGGGTCTCACAAGCAGAGCATGTCATTCCCATGTCCTAAGGCAGTGGATTATATTCCCTGTTAATACCACAAGGGAGATGCCCAAAGTAAAGGAAGACAAATTCATCGCAGGAGCCACTTGAGCTAAAAATCTCCTTCTGTTCCTCTCATCCTCACTGCAGCATTTTTGAGACCTGTTTCAATATGTCTTATGTGCCACAACCAGAGGAGCAGAAACAAAGCACATACTTTCCATTATGTGTCTGGACAGCGCCAGCCTAGAACTGGAAACGCTTGTCTTCTTTTCAGATTGTGAAAGAAAAGACTCCAAAGCAGGCAGAGAGATGCCTGGGAAAGGTTATCCAAGGTTGTCCAGATTTGGAGAAGGGTATTAGTTTATAGCAAAATATTGCAATGTACTCGCAAGCTAATCCAGTGTCTATCTGAAGCCTAGGCACTCACTGAGCTAAACTCAGCAGCGTCTGCATGTGACTGCACTCAGTAATGTGATGGGACCCTGATCTCCTGCCAAGCAGGTCCTTGATGAGTCTGAGGCTGCCTGGATGCAGTGAGGCACAGATTCAGCTCATATCTCCAGACCCACCTCGGTCGTTCTTTATCTGTCTGTTCCTGCCTCATATTGCTCTCCCTCTGCTTCATATTTGCAAGGTCTTTAGAGTCAAGCACATTTGGTGTTGCCTTACAATGCTAAACATCACTTTCTTTTCACAATACAGTTTTTGCACTTCCTTACTCTGGAGGGAATACTTTTGAGAACTGCAATCCATGCTGTGTTAGGTCATGGCTGTGTAGACAGACTTAGCCACAATTTAACTGTTGTCCTTCCCGATTCTTCTCAGGGTCACTGGTGTTATCTCAGGAGCTTGTACACCAGCAAGGGCCAGTTACCAGCAACACCTCAGCAGCAACATTTTTCCTCCCAGGTACTGTACAATCCACCTGGATGCAAGATCTGTCAGAACACCAGCACACCAAGGTTGTCTTCCAAATGTTTGTTCTGACAACAGTGGAGCTCTGCACAACTCCCATTAATGGATGAAACCACCATTTTGCAGAAAATGCTTTAAAAAAAAATCTGTAAAAGAGAAGCCTCCTGTTCTAATGAGTGTGAGAATATCCTTTCTATTCAAAAAAACCTTGGCTGAAGTTTGTTTGCAGACACACCTGAGCTGGATAAGGCTTTGAACTCTGAGACATCAATGTCACCAGTGGTTTGATGACGAAGACTGCTGATATGATGGTCTGTGAACCAGGGAAATAAAACTCCTGGGATCAGGCACAGAAACGAAGCTGTAGAAGTCACTTGAGAAATGGAGCAGTCAGTGGTGTAATGACTTGAAAGCTAGGGGATCATGCAAGCAATGATGCCTGTGCTACACACAAGGAATTCAATCCCTTCTCCCAAATAAGGGCTCTTGACAGATTATAACACTACATTCTGGACAGAGAGATATTGTGTGTCTGATGCCTAGACTTTTATTGAAGTCCAGGATTACGGACTGTAAGTCATTTAGCCCACTTTAGATAAATATCACTTTCAAATCGGATTATAATTTGCAAAGGCACAACATGTTCAGGGCAAAACTGTGTCAGACACCAAGATAAGGATTCCAGGAGGCTCTGCTGCATGGTGGCTTTGCAGACGAGCAACCAGAATATTGGGATCATTGTAGTAACACATGCACTGGCAAGAGGACTTTTTAAATTCTGCTTGAGACAAAGGTGATTTATCAGACATCCCAAGGCAGTTGCCACAGAGAACTAGGGAAGACTGTGTAACACGCAGATGTTTCTGGTTGCTTGTGGTGCTTTGGCATACATGTATGTTATTAATGCCGTTGTTGTTAAGTCTTATTTTCCCTTGTGCTGTGTGAAAAGCTACGGCATTTACCACTGCCAGTGACCAGCCTTTGAACATATTTTCATTTCCCATTTTCCCACGTGATGCATTTGTCTATGTCCAGTGAAACAAACAAACAGAAGAGCTGCCAGCTCTGACTCAGAGGGGTGCTGGATGCCACAGGCAGCTTCCCAGAGGAAGCAAGTGTGAAGGTTTCTCTAGCACGGCATGCAGACAGTCTCAGGCATACTTTGCCAGCTTCACAGAAAATCTGGAATTTAAATGAAGAAAATGCAGGTCTCCCTCCTGCCCCTGCTTCTCTCAGAGACGTCGATGGAGTGAGTCAGTGATGAGCTGCTGTTACTGCGTCATCACTGCAATCATTGGGGAGAAGCCCGAGTCACAGGGAGAGGCTTAAGCCATCGAGTTACTCCTCACCAGAGTGCTGAGGCGGGCAGGGGAGGATGACATTCAGCAGTGGGCTCAGAAGCAATTCCCTAGTAGGATTAAGCTGCTTTGAAGAAGAGGCCTCCCCTTCCCCTGGAGTCCCTTTCCTGCCAAGCTTCTCATTGACCTGCAAGAGGTTAAAGTCATCTACATCCTGATAAGAAAGGAGAGTTTTGGCTACAGTGTTTTAGCCTTTGATGCCTTTGAAAAAAAAAAGGACGAAAGTGCACAGACTCACAACTGTAGTTCAGTTTTATGTCCAGCTGGGTGTGCAGACACAGGAAGATATTGGAAGATTTGGATTCAGTTATTGGCTCTGCCAGAACTTTGAGTGAATTGGTTAAACCACGGACACCCATGTTTAATGATACCCATGCAGGCACTTCAAGCCATTGTTTAGGCATCATTAACATACTGAAAACCACTGATCATGCCTCACCTAACCTATGTAACTTGGGAACATAAGTTTCCTCCAGACACATGCTCAAAAAAATGAAGTATTTTTCTGTCAACTTCAGCTGGTGAACTATTCATAGAGCTAGCCCAAAGCAAGACTCTGGAGCAGGTGTCTGAGACCAGATTTGTCCTGCTCATCTTATCAGTAGGTCTGAATTCTAGATACAGCAATTGCACTTTGAAAGTCTTATGATACAGGAACATTGGGGAATGTTTAGGGGCTTGTGGTGTGTGGGAAAGGGCAGAGAAGAGGAACATATTGTTGGCATCATCTATATTTTTCTAAACTCCACACAGTTATTCTGTGGAGCAGGAGACTCCAGATGGTCTCCTGTATTCTTAAGAGGAAATGCTCACTGGATTATTATCTGATTGAGTTTTTTCTTTATTTGAACCTGGACTGTTTCTCCTTGGCCTGAGTTCTATATTCTATCTTACTTGGGCACGTGCACTTAACTATTGAATTTTTCAAGGATCCATCACTTCTCTGGATTTATGTGACGAGAATGAGTGACAAGACTGGCTAATCACTATGTATCTCAGTCTATGACATTAAATTTTCAAAGAGGTCAAGAGGATCTTCCATGAGAGTCATGGTCCTTAAGAATAATTTTGATAAGGAAGCTGAGTTTATATTAGCCAGCCCCACTCACAGCAGCATGAACTCCTGCCTATATCTGGAAAGGGTGGGTATCATGGCCTTCTCCCACACTGTCAGGAAGATCAGGGGCCAGAAGCAGAGATCCACTGTACTCGCTTCTTCCTACTGACCCTGAATGAAAAACGCTCCCATTTCAGTTTGTTGTCTAAAGACAGTTTCTTCCATAGGGGCATCACAGTCCTGAAGTTTCCTGGGCCACCATAACTGGAGAAGAAGACACAACAGGGCTTGCAGTGGCCCAGTCTTCCCCTTCATGTAAAGGAAGCAATAATCCTTAGCCCTGGGGTAGTGTGAGAATTCATTAACTCATATTTACATAGTAAAAAATTAAAAAGTATTAATTATTAAGTCAAGCTGCTACTGAAAGGAACAAAAGGCCTTGGCTTTTCTGAATAATAGGGCAAGCACTTCTTGGAAGACTCCCACAGCCTATTTGACAGATACGCAGTGTGACATAGCACGTAGGAAACTGCAACCATGTTTTTCTTTAAGTCACATAACTAATTAAACTCATGAGTTGGCTTAAGCTTCACTGAATAATGTGGTGTTTCGGAAGGAAAACTGCAAAGCTTTGTGAATAGCTGAAGCTCTGAAGATGAGGATTTACTGATGAAAACTACAAAGACAACATCACTAGTACTCAAATGTTGAGTATTTTTCTTCTGGCAGATTTGGGTTTTGTGTCAAAAAGAGGAGACGCATGAAGAACTGAACATTTCCCTTTTACGAAAAATTGTTGTATCAACAATACAGAAGCATGCAAACTCCAAATAAATTATGTCTCCACTGAGTAAGTTATTAAGCAGTAAAGTAAAATACAGACTCCGTTCAGTAAGAAAGGTCAATGTCTTCTACTCTGCAGCTGAAAAGAGCAGGGAACATGGAGCTGCAGGTTTCCATTTGCTTCACAGATGCTTGGTGACTTCACTGGTGAATGCAACCTTGTCATGACCAAGAATACGTCATTAGGCTAATAGATACTTTATTTTCTAAAGACCATCCTAAGTAACAGAAACAACTAGGACTATGCCATACCAGTAGCCACCCTTTCTGCCCAGTTCTGAGGTTATCTCCTTTGAACTGAAAACAGTGTCAGGGGCCAAACAAGATCTTGACCTGACTATTCTATGTATACATCATGCCTCAGTGCAATAGTTGACCCAGAATACAATAAGAGTCCATATTTTACAAAACGTGAATATATTTCAACTTGGAAACACAGGGAACAACACAGGTATCTGAATATATAGGCATCATTTCTGCTCTGAAAATTGTAAATGATCTTCAGAAACATATCACATCCATGTAAACGTCACCATGGTCAAATTTTATCACTGGACTCTAATAACATGTCTTTAATTGCATATAGCTCCAACATAGACATTCCCACTAGCTTATTTAGCTTCACATATACATCCAACCCTCCTCTCCACCCCCTAGTTTAAATGAACTCTGCAGCACACACCAAAATTACCCACAGGGTCAGCAAACTTAAAGAACACGAGCTCCAAAGTGACTCCCCAGGAAACTCCTGCATGGATAAACTGCAGCTATCCAAGGTCAGATGGTACCAGGGAGTCAGTGCTATTACTCTTCATCTTGCCAGGAAAGTTATAGGGCTCAGGAAGAGTGAGGGAAATGTCTGCATTATTATTACTCCTTGTTGTTTTTATCATTAGCCTTACTAGGTATGTGATATCACCTGTATTAGTGTTAGTAGTAGCAGTAGCAATAACAATAGTAACAAGAGCATTATTCTTAGAAGCCATAGTCATGATTTCAGCTTTATTCTTATCTACAAAATAAATCTCTTAAAGCATCTCAGCTTAGTTGCACTGGTGAAACCAGTTACATCTGGGGAGGGGGGCATGTTGGTGATGCATGTCTGCTTGAAACTAGTATGGCATCTCTAGCACATTTCCTGTAGGTACCAAGACACTATCAGATGGCAACAGCACTTAGTCAGAACTAACCCGGGCAACACCAGAGATGGAAAAACAAAATGCACGCAAACGAGTAAGGGAAGAGCACAAGGAGATCCTCATATGAAGCGTACAGGCTCTGCTCAGATTTACTGTCACCAGTTAACTGGTTCTGTAAGGCAACCACTTATGTGTAACTGATAGGTAGTAAAAAGAATTATTTGATGATTATCCCATTGCCTTTCCATTACTGGCCTGACCTGATAAGAAGCAGCTCCCCTATCCATCACAGCTGTGACCGTTTTAACTGAACTCATTTTTCAGACCACTATCAGCCAGCCTTGGCTATTTTTACTCCTAGATTTATGGGGCAAATTCATCCCCTAAATTCAATTTTCTTTGATGAAAGCTTTTCAGAGGTTTTTTTTTTTTCATCCTTTCTCCATTGTCTGTGAGTTATGCTTTTACCTTCTCTGTCCCAGGTGTAAGTCCCAGAAGGTTATCTGCACCTGCAGGGAGATTGCATTGCTTTCTTATAATTCTTTTTAACTACTGAAGTTATTCTTTTCAGAAATAATGTGGGTTTTTTTATTCAAATCTCACTGTAAGCTTCAGGAAGTTTTAAAACAAGGTAGAAACTATATTTGTTTATGTAGGTGGGTTTTTTCCTCCTCCCCAATAGACCTTGGATGAGCTGGTGATCTGTGAGTTTCTGTAAAAGTGAGGACATCAGTCAGTGGAGGATGCTCACCATTCACTTGCCTTACTGCTCCAATTATCCATTAATACTTGCAGCAGACCTGGATACTAACACTGTGTTAGGCACTTTGCATCACTTTGAACGGCAGAGTGCAAATGAATAAATATTTTCCATAGAAGGGAAGGAGGTCCTCACAAAAAAATTTCCCAGTAACTTAAACACCTACTCAGTCTGAAATGTCCTGTGGTATCCCCCCCCAATCCCCCAGCCCTGTGCAGGAATGTTGCTGCAAGCCCATTTCCCAGAGCTGAGTTTGGCTCTTTGGGGGAAATTTAGCCACCTCCTGTTGTAAAAGCTGAACAGCTATCTTGCAGAAGGGAGATAAACAAGTTGCAAATGCACAGGTCTGAGTGGTAGACAGGGTACTGGTGACTCCTTGGACAATCTGTACTGCACTTAAAGAACTAGACCATGTCCTGGCTGTGTAAAAAATACCTTTGAGGCAGAAAGCCCAGCCCTGCCCAGAAAACATTCACTGAGGGAGCAAAATCCAATATAGTCTAGACTTCTGCATCCCCATACACCCAAAATCTGGCTTTGGATGTGAGGTCTTGGCTTTTGCTCATCCTTGCTTACATTGCTGCTTGAATTATTAGACTAAATTTCTTTAATGAGTTTGAGTTTTGCATTTTACTCCTCTCAGGCAGCTAAACCTCACTGCTTTGGTAGGTTTACAAGGTAAGCACTGAAGGTCAAACACCTCTCCAGACTCTCTTTGCACTGCATAACAAGGCAGGGAAACCGCTAAGGGATAGTATCTTATACTGCCAGAAGTCTGGAGCCAGACCTGCCCCCAGGGAACAGACTGATGAATCTCCTCTGCCATTTGCATGGGTGCAACTGAACTGAAAAAAAAAAGGGCCAGATCAGGTGCTAGAGAGCTACAAAATCATGTCAGGCCTAGAGTTTGTGACATAGAAGTTTCCTGATGTTAAGGTATGTCTCTTTCCAGTAAATCTGCAGCTAGTATTTAGGATGAATGGAGACCCTTCACTTAGCAGTGGTGGGTTAGGTATGAGGGAACACAAGCATTGCCCAAGCCCCAAAAGATCAGGCTTTGTCTTTTGCCTTCAGCAGAGTACAGACATTCAAAACCAAAAGCCCGGGATCCCATGTGGTTTCCGGAGATGCCTGCAAGGAAGAGATTTACTCCCTCAATTCAGGTTTTCAACTTGTTTATTTTTCTAGCTTTTTTTCTGCAGAACAGTAGCTTTTGTCTTGATTTTAAAGATCACAACTGCTTTAAAAGAAGCAAACCTCAAAAGAACCCCGAGAAGTAATAATACTCAGCAGTAACCAGATCACTCCTTCTTTCATCGCAGTTCTCAATTCCTGTTTATAAACCTTGTACTCCGGCCCCGAGTGGTGAACACCTGGCAGAAGAGAGCAGTATGTGCTGACCCACTAACAGAAGCAATCACGTAATCCCCCACACCTAAATCCTACCCATACCAAGACCTGGACACAAGATAGACCTGTTTTAAAGCATGTACAAAGGTTATATAGGATACGTTGATTATTTTCCTCCACTCAGCAGCAATTCGGTGGGGAAAGTGGTGACTTTGAAGGCAGCTGGGCTGTAGGAGTGGGGAGAAAAGCAGGAACCATCTTGCTACAGGGCACAGATATGTGTTAATTGATGACACACTAAAAAAAGGCTTGAGATAAAGACTTCACGGTGATAAATGGTGCCTCTTCTTCCCTTTCAAGGTGCTTCCAGCTCCCTGTTTAATGCCAATTCCCCTTGGTCATCCTACTGTATCTTCCCACTCAGCTTCTTCTCACTGTTCCTTCTGGCCTTCCTACTGCCATTGTCCTCTACTGCACCCTTCTCTGCATCTCCTATGGACTGTGCATTTGAGTGTCTGTCTTGCGACAGCCACTGGAAACTGCACTAGATGTTACTCTTTAGGAAACAGCAGTTGGATTTTCAGCTCAGGTTTGTGTTTGTAGAACCAGGACGCTGCTGTGCCGGGGGCTTCACAAAGGGCTCCCCTCCCTTGTTCTGTCTTCTTCCATCCCAGCAGTGCACAGCAGAGCTGGGTTGTTCACCAAGATGCTCCCTGACAGTCTCCTCCTCAGCTTCACTGGCATTGAGCTGGCCCCCACCCTGGCAGAGAGATCTCCCAGTAAGGGGATGCTCTCTGGGCCCTGGTACACCCCTCCTTTGTCTAACACCCCCACACACCCCCGCTCATCACCCTGTGTGCTGGGTCTCATCCCCCACACTCTGTATAAGGAGAGATGGAGAAAGTGCCCCATCCAGTTTGTAACATCTCAGGTGCTCTGTTTCCCTGGGGGATATTGCTTAAGTGAATGAATCTCTTTGCCAGGACATTTGGCTCACTACAGGAATAGTTAGCTGCACATCCCCTGAGGACCTTAGGAATTGGTTTTACTGTTCTGCAGAGGTGTGAACCTTTACTAGGAGTATTCCTCTGCATTACACTGACCTGTTTCTCACTTAATAGGCTTTGATTGATTGAGGATGTAACTGTTTCTCACACTACCACTAACCTTCTTAACCTTGGCATCAAGAAAAGTACCTAGACACTTGGGGAGAGATCTAAAAACCCAACAGCATATACCTCCATGACCAGGCCCAATAAGCCCAGATACTTTTGGTTTACTGGTAACAATATCTGATACAAAACTGATAATTAAAGAAAGCAGCACTGTCACTGTGGCAGGTGCTGCACTCACTGATGCTGGTCTCATGCAAATTGAAATAAATGAACTGTAGCCTCTCCCAGCTATGGGCTGCACCCATAACCCAAGCAGCTGAGCTCTGGGCCAAGCCAGGAATTGGCCTCTTCCAGGGAGAGGACCATCTTCTCAGGACACAGTCTTAGTGGAAGGAGTCTGTTCTTGCCTGTTCAGCCTGTTGCCTATGTCTCTACAGTGTTACCTTAGAGGCCTTGCAGATTCAATGGTCTCAGCACAAAGCTCCTGGGTCTGCTGTACATCAAAGTCCTTAGCAGTGGCCATGAGAAGATTCTCCTTGCTCCCAAGTACCATGCTGCCAGGCACCCTGTGGAGTGTGAGGGGATGTGTATTTCCATTCTCTTGGGATTTTCTGGCAATTGAGCACTGTTGGGGTATCTCAGCAACTTCATTTTAAGGACTGGCATGCCAAAAGGATGAAAAGTCTTGGTACTAGCCCATTATCTCTAAATCACTTTATTTCAAGCTGGGCTAAGGTAAGAGCAAATAGTAGTAATACCAGTTAGAGTACGCAGTGTAGGAATAGATAATACAGTTCACAGTGACGTTTCTATAAATATGCTACTTTCTAGTCTAGCAGGTTTCAAAGTTTCTTTCACACTCTGTGATTCAGCTAATAAGCTGAAAGATGCTTCTCAGCCTCCTTATTCAAGGACTCACACAACCCATTCACCATCTGGCTGCCTCACAAAAGGCAACCCGTGCACAGAGCCCTTAGCTCTTTTATAATTTAACTTTGCAGTTTCTTCAGATCCTTCTCAATCAAGAATAGTGTTGCAGCATCCTATCCCCACACCATGGCCTGGCCCACTAGCATTAGAAAGAGTAATGTCTTTTGGATATAGCCTAGTGCAATTTCTGTTTGCCCAGATGGTCAATAAAGATATTTAATGAATATTCCTGTGGTCAGGGGATAAATTATTAAGTCACTGTAAAAGAAAATGATCTTCCTCCCTGGAACGGCTATAGTCAAATGCCAGAGTGAAGCCTCATTATTCATCTTCAAATTCCACAGAGCCATGTAAATTGACAACCACATTTTATCCAGCTAAATGAATGGTACTGATGCATGTGGCTTACTGTTGGATTTTGGTCAAGACTATACTGGGCTGTTAAGGCCGATTAAATGATCCATGAATTCCGGTTTTGGGGGAAAAATCAGCGGAACCATGCTACCCCTAATCACATGGCACCACAGTAGGTGAGATTCTTTACAGCAAATATGAGAATGCCATTAGAAAAAATTGGGTCTGAAGGCAGACTCAGCCCTGGAGTCTAACTGGACAGAGACATTCAGTTCTTTGAAAACCAAGGGCAGAGCAGCCCATTACTGGCTCTGTGGGCATGGCTGCTTCTTTGGCACATAATTTACCAATGGACACCTTCTTATATCTCACTCCTTTTAAAGTCTTTATTCTCTGAAGTCTTGGACTTTTCTGTCCTTTCTCATTTTCAAAAGCTCATTTGTTTAATCTGTCAGTAGCACTGTGCATCAGCTAGAGGAATTTGCTTAGGGCCACGTACATTCAGGTTTTGAATATCTCCAAAAATGGAGACTCCACAGACTCACCGGGTGACCTGTTCCAGATTCTGCCCCCTCCAATCTCCCGCTTTCCAATAGAAATGTTTTCTCTTCTGTTTAAATGGAATTTCCTCTATTTTGATTTCTATCATTTCATGTTGTCCTGTCACTGGGCACCATCGAGGACATCTCAGATATCACAAGATAGCTCCATGTTCTTTACTTCACCCCATCAGATATTTGTACACATCTGTAAGATCCCCCTGACACTTCTCTTCTTGAGTCTGAATAGTCCCAGTTCCCTCAGCCTCTCCTTGTGTGTCAGATGCTCCAATACATGAACCATCTTTGTGGTCCTTCACTGAACTCACTCCAGTATCCCCACGTCTACCTTGTACTGAGGACCCCAGTACCGGACACTGCTCTTGTAATGGGTCTCACAAGCACTGGATAGAGGTGAAGGATCACCTCTCTTGATCTGCTGGCAACACTCTGCCTAATACACCCCAGGAGGCTGTTGGCCTTTTTCTGCTACAAGGGCACATTGCCAGCTCATCTGCAGCTTGTTTCACCAGGACCTCTATGTCTTCTTCTGCAAAGCTGCTTTTCACCTACTTCCTCTCCAGCCTTTACTGGTGCCTGGGGTTATTCCTCCCCAGAGGTAGGACTTGACATTTCCCTTTTTTTGAACTTCATGAAGTTCTGTCAGCCCATTTCTCCAGACTGTTGAGGTCCCCCTGAAAGGCAGCTCAACCCTCTGGTTTCTCAAATATGCCTCCCAGTTCTGTATTGTATATATGATATAGGACATCCAGAAATCTCATTGAGCAGGACATCTCAGTTCTGCTTTTAGAGCCAGAATAGTGAAAAATAGGTATCACAGAAAGTAACTTCAGGAGTCTAAGTTCCTTATTAGTTCTGGATCTGAGAACTGCTCTCCCCATCATATTTCATTATCCTTCACTGCTCACTGAAAAGACCATATTTAAATATCACAGCCCTGGTGCATACACTTTCTTTCAGTCTCCCTGCATGTTGATATTATTAGTATTGATTTTCTGAGATTTTGCAGCAGAGGTGGCAAAGGGGTCACTGTATCTCACGCTCTCTACACAGCACTCCACTCACACATCATTGCTTTTGCAAATATGAAAGCTCCATCCCAGTTCTCCACGCATCACAAAAATCTACTAACAATGAGCCTTGGAAACAAACCACCTTAGAGTTCATGTCTTTTTTTAAAAACGCTCTTTGTTTCATTTTGTATTTGTCTCATTGGCTTGACTTTGGTGACTGAAGTTAAACTCTGCAAGGAGGCAGTGAGATTCTGCTTCTTCCCTTACAGGTGATCAGAGAAGCACAGCTTGAGTGCAGATGAGCGCTTTTGTGAATCTAGGGCTCATTTCTCTGCCCCCTCTGCCCTTTGCAGGAACTCCACTAGAAGGGCTTCAATTAGGAATTCTTACTCGCATCAGCTTCGAGCCATCTGTTGCCACAGAAGTGCCTGTTGAAAGCATTTCTTTTGCTAAATATTTACTGAACAGTTGGTGCTGTCTGGTGGTTTGGGTACTCCTGGAGGGTGGTCAGCCTTCAAACAGGACCTGTCTAGCCAAACAGTATCAGTCATGCTTTTTGCTAAAACACACCCAGCCTCAATGATCTGGCCAGATACCAGCAGATGTTCAGCTGAATCTACAAATGTCTTCCCTGGAGTCAGAGCAAGACTCATGCTCTTTCTTAATTTTTTCTCAACAACTAAAGTGGTCTCAACCAAATGATTTGCAGAATTCAGACCTTCCCAGTGTCAGGGATCCCGGAGCCCATCTCACTAGCTGTGGGTTTTTTTGCACTACAGAAGGCGGCATTGTTCCTGTATTAGGAGATGGGATTGTCTCAACTAGGTTCCTGTCTCACTCTTCTGATGGGTTACTCTGCAGGCCAAGAATCTGTTCTGCACTCCCTGAGCATTAGACTCATGGGGATCCTGTAGCCCTTCCTGTGATGGGTTAAAAGGCTAGTAGGACCTGACAGCCCAGCCAGTGCCTCCCTCTCTGAGAAGGCAGGCTCAGTTTATACTTAAATTATTCACTATAGTCAATGCCATTGTTTGTTTAGGATCCTCTTCCAACAGAGAGCATTCACAGCCCTCTGTGTCAACCCTTAGATAGAACCACTGCGAAGGTGGCAAGCATCACAACCAGCTTTCTTCCAGAATTAACTAAAGAAGGAAACAAGCTCAGTGATCAGTCACTGTTCAAAGCACCAACCAGTGGGTATTTCACAAGGGACTGATGAGGGAAGCACTGCACAGGACCTCTGATAGCAGAAGCAGTCACAGGATGGCAGATGGGAGGGCTGGGAAAGAAGGGGAAATGAGAAATACTGACAGTGTGAGCCTGAGAGAAACAAGGAGAGATGTGGTGTTGCACTGGTTGCAAAGAGGTTATGAACTGAGCAAGGACTCTGATACCTGTTGTATTTGGAGAATTGGTACATTGGACATTCATTAGAAACATCAGGAATGTGTTAGCATATTTAGTCTACAAAAAATCAGTAATAAATATATTAATAAAATAAGATTTAATATTATTATAAAAACATGGAAGCAATAAATTAAGTACGGTAAGAAGAAGAACAGAGGGATAGGAATACACCAGACATCTTGGGCTCCATAGCAGGACAGTCTTTGACTTGCAGAACTCAGAAACTCAGCTACTCTTCCTTTGGTAGCCAGCTCAGAGTTCTTAGTAATCACTATTATTGGCCTGTTACTATTAGCTCAGAGCTAGTTAGCTCAGAGCTGCACTATCACTGAAGGTGAATTTGAAGGGGCTGAGTAAGGTCTGATCTATCAGCTTTACAATGAGGAAAGAACTGCAATGTCTTTACAAAGTGCTGTGGAGATTTTGATTCATTTGCCTCCATGTTAACAGCAGAGATAACGTTACTGAAATCTTGGCCACTTGAAATCTTGGCCAAACTTGGAAATGTGAAAAAACAGATATTTATGGGTATGACCCATTTAAAGAATAAGCTTCAGGTTTACCACATGCAGACAGGGGAAGAAAAAATGAGATCTCAATTTCTTTCCCAAGTCACAGGCAATACCCTCTTCTTATCCTCTTCCTTCCTGAAGGATCCTTGGCTTTCGGGAATGCTGCTGGGGCAAACATGCACCTCAGAGAACAAAACCTGTTATTAGAGAATTGTCTTACCTATAGGAACTGGTCTGGGATTGAGGAGAGTGTGTGTTTTCCAGCTGTGTGATCAGCATGCATTCTTCAGAAATGTCACACAATTAGTCAGTTTGCAAAATAATGATTCTAAAATACTCCTTTTAATCTCCATTTTGTCTTTTTCCCCTTCTATATTTTAATAAGGAGATACCCTTTCGTTTAAAGGGTTAGCACTTCTATGCATACTCCTACTAATAATAAGGACAACAACAGATTATTATGTATATTTTCACTGTTATTAGAGAAAGTAACCTAATGCCTGACAAATTTCAGGTCTTCTGATTCTTTTAAGGTACTGCACACTCTTCCCTGAAGCAATGAGTCTGTACAAATCAGCTTCTCTCACATGGTTTCAGGCATGAGACTGGACTAGATCATCTCCTGATGTCCCTTCCAAAGTGAATTATCATACAATCCTGTATATTGTTGCAACTGGCTAATGATGCTTTGGCTACACATTTTACCTGAGGAGGTGTCTTGCTGCCTGGCTGTTGTGGTATCAAAGGTTCCCAATTATTGAAGCAAATAGCAAATACAGTGCTCACTCAGGTGTACTGTAATGTGTCAGACAAGGGCAATACTAAAACTGGAGAGAAAGGAGCAGTAGGGATATTTAGCTTACCTATTCACTATAAGCAAAATCTATGAAATTGCAGAATGATCTGCAAAACGATGCGAGAGAAGGACCACCATTTCAGTTACTTTAAATACAGACTAGGCTGAATATACAGTGCAGTAGGAAAAAGGAGGGTTCTTGAAGAGCCTGTGACAGGGAATCATAAAATAACAAAATAATTTAGGTGGGAAGTGGAACTTGATCATCTAACCTCTGAATAAAGCAGAGCCAACTTCAAAGTTATGTCAAGCTGCTAAAGAGCTTTTCCAGTCAGGCTTTGATTATTTCAAGGTTAGTACTGAGGCAACCTGTTCCAGGGTTTGACCATTCTCATTGTGATTCATTTTTCTCTGGTACCTAATGGGAATTTCACTTGCTGCAGCTTGTGTCTGTTGCTGCTCATCCTCTTGCTGCACAGCTCCAACTAGAGTCTGGCTTCATCTTCTCCATCACCACCCATATAATGTGGGAATGGTGCCATCTTTTTAGTGCTTCTACAGCTCCACTGAAAATCAGTTGAGTTGCACTGGGCTAAAACAAAGGGACAAATCTAGCTTACCCTTCTGTGGATTCACAGAGTGTTGAAATTTTCACCTCCTCAGTGCAGTTATTCTTCAATGTCCCTGCGTCATTTCCCGACTTGCTTTTCTTTACACATGGATCTCAGCATTGCCTTTCATGATGCAGAGAAAAAGAACTATTTAATACCTCATATCCCAGCATCTACTCTTGGTACCTCACTGGGATATTGCCATGGAAACAGGGAAAGTTTGAAATAAAAGCGAATATGCTCGCTTTTCTTATTTTTCAGTAGGGACTTGAAAATTTACTGCGGTATAAAACAAGCCGTGTACCATCTGCTTATTGAAAATTGAATGCAAATGTTTCTTTTCTTTCTTCTGGAGCTCTAAATCACTGCCATGGCATATCCCCTCAGAAGCATCCTTAGAGGTTGTGCATGAGTTCATGTATATTCCTGTCCAGAAGTTAAGTAGATGAGAAATATCCTTGTCCTTCAGCCGTGGATGTCACAGGTAAAGAACAGACGGAACCAAAATGGAAGGCAACATGTAAGGAGACAAGCAGAGCCATGAAATCAGCTGCTGGAAGTGAAGTAGGCAGTGTAAGGCACACAGACTCCCAGCTATGTTTTGAGAAAGTAATTTTTTTATATGTGATAGGGGTGTGTAGGATACACCAGCATCATTTTTTTCCCTCTATGGTCACTTTGTCTGTGAATCAATTAAGTCAAGCACCACTGAACTGAGGAGTTGAGTCCTCTGTTTGCAGAGGCAGCTGCACGAGCTTCCCAGCTGATGTGGCTGTGACTTATTCAGACTGCTTTCTAATAAAGGGTACCAGAGCATAGGTTTTGATAAAGTCAGTGGAGATAAGTAGTTACAACATCTAAGTCAGCTAGCTGGAGGAGGCGAAGGGTCTGTGTACGGCACCATTTCTCCCCCCTGCCTGCTGAGGTCTGTAAAGGATCTCAGTCTCTCTTCAAGTTATATGCCACAGCAAAGACCTAAGTCCATTTTAGGAGGTGGCTAGACAGAAGCTCATTTCTTTTCACATCCTTGATCTCTCTCATTGTATTGAGATTTCAGCTAAGGAAAAAATTTGTCATCATTTTGAATGCTGCTTTTATGACCCAGACACTTTTTCCTGTCAACAACCCGTCTCTCTGAGGTGGGGTATTGCTCTCTGCACTAGTGCCAGTGTTGTGGTACACAGGGAAATTCCCCCTGACTTGAGGAGACAGTTATCATGGTTTGAGCTCAGAGGGCAACTGAGCCCATGCAGCCACTCACCCACCCCTTCCCCTCAGGAATGGGAAGGAGAAACTAAGGCAAAAGGGACAGGCACCGAGATAAGGACAGGGAGGCATCATTCACCCATTACATTCACGGGCAAAAGACAGATTTCTTAGCGGGGGAAAAAGAACATCAATCATCAATGGCATCCTGGCTTGTATCAGCAATAGTGTGGCCAGCAGGGACAGGGAAGGGATCTTACCCCTGTACTCGGCACTGGTGAGGCTGAACCTCAATTACTGGGTTGAGTTTTGGGCCCCTCACCCCAAAAAGGACATTGAATGACTCGAGCGTGTCCAGAGAAGGGCAACGGAGCTGGTGCAGGGTCTGGAGCACAGGTCTGCTGGGGAGCGGCTGAGGGAACTGGGGGGGTTTAGTCTGGAGAAGAGGAGGCTGAGGGGAGACCTCCTGGCGCTCTACAGCTCCCTGAAAGGAGGGTGTAGAGATGGGGGGTGAGTCTCTTCAACCAAGTAACAAGTGATAGGACAAGAGGTGATGGCCTCAAGCTGCACCAGGAAAGGTTTATACTAGATATTAGGAAGCATTTCTTTCCAGAAGGGGCTCTTGGGCATTGGAATGGGCTGCCCAGGGCAGTGGTGGAGTCCCCATCCCTGGAGGGGTTGAAGAGTCGGGTCGACATAGCGCTGAGGGATCTAGTGGAGTTGGGAACTGTCAATGCTAGGTTAATGGTTGGACTGGATGATCTTCGAGGTCCTTTCCAAACTAGATGATTCTGTGATTCTGTGATCTTAAAAACACCTTTCCTTCACCCCTCCCTTCTTCCCTGGCTCAGCTTTGCTCCCGATATTGCTACCTCCTTCCCCTCAGTGGAGCAGGGGACAGGGAATGGTTGGACTGGATGAACTTCAAGGTCTTTTGCAACCTTGATGATTCTGTGAGTCTGTGAATGGGGGGTCCAGTCAATCCTGCCGCTTCTTCCTCCTCAGGGTGGGGGAGTACTCCTCTCATTCTTCCCCTGCTCCAGTGTGGTGTCTCTCTCATGGGAGACAGACCTCCATGAACTTTCTCTGTCATGAGTTCCTCCCATGGGCCACAGCATTTCCTGATCTGCTGCAGAATGGGTCCCTCCCGTGTGTTGCAATCCTTCCAGTGACAAACCACAATAGCAGGGGTTTCTCACAGAGTCCTGGCTTTCTTTGAGTGCAGTCAGCTGCTTTAGCATGGGATCCTTCACAGGCTGCAGTTGGGCATCTGCTCCACCGTGGGCCTCCATGGGTGGCAGGCGGGTGGCCCTGCTGTCTCACCATGGGATATGGGATGGGTCTCTGCTCTGGGGCATCTCCCCCCCTTTCTCTTCCATCCTCCCATTGACCTTGGTGTTTGCATAGGTGTACTTCTCATAACACCTCCTCACAACTTCAAATTCTCCTCCCAGATTCCACTTCTTAAATATGTTATCACAGAGGTGCAGCCACCATCGCTGATTGGCTCGGCCTTGGCCAGACGTGGGTCCAACTTTGGAGCCAGCGGAGCTTTGAGAAGCTTCTCACAGGGGCACCGCTGTAGCCTCCTCTCCCACTACCAAAACCCCTGCCACACACACAGACCCAGCACATTCCACTGTAGCGGAGCTCAAACCACGACAATAGTTGAGACCCATCACTGAGCCTCTGGCAGCTTCCCAGGGGACAGGCAATGCTGATGACTGCAGTTGTTTCTTTGCCTCTGATTTCCCCAGCCTTTTCCCAAATCAGCCATCGAAGAGCTTACATCTCTATGAATTTCCACAGAGTCAGGAGTCAGGTTGGCAAGGAGAGGCTGACTTGCAACTGATCTTATGTACAGGGTCACCTCTTCCTCTAGAAGCAGAGGGAACAACTCAGCTCCCTCTGTCTTGTGCTCTGCTTAGCATATAACACTGCTTTGCACGCAACTCACAGGGCTGCAACCACCGCAGGGCCATCCGCCTCCTGCTTGGCTTTGCCTTTCCCTCAGCCTTACAGGGGAGAGGTGTTCAGGTAGCAGTTGCAACCAGACTGTGTTTTCTGTTGCTGTTTCTCTGGTAATCAGACAGCTACACTAATAATCATGTCCTTACAACCCTGGCTCCTGCTTATCACAGCCTTCTTTGTGAACAAAAGCACACTGTGCCCTGTTCACTCAGCCATCCATCACTTTGCCGTCCTGAATGATTAATGTCTGCCTACCAGAGCCTGCACACAGCTCTCCCTGGGAGAGAGTGAACCTGCATGTGTGAAGTTTGGGGCCCAGTGAAAGATGGGTATGAATGTGTGATCATTACCAGGGAAGTCCAGGGAGCTGTGAAAACATCCACAAGAGACTACACATTGCAGGACATTTATTTTAAGTGTGCTTAGACTATACTTCATTTAAGCTTCCTCCTATTTCATGGGCGTCAGGTCAATTCTTCCACTGTGTCCATTTGGAGTGATATCTATTGTCTTCTGGATAAATGTTCTTGATATTAATATACTATGTTTAAATAGCCATTCTGCCACTGCTGTTATATCACATAATCACAGAATCATCTAGGTTGGAAAGGACCTTGAAGATCCTCCAGTCCAACCATTCACCTAGCACTGACTGTTCCCAACTCTACCAGATCCCTCAGCACTGGGTCAACTCGACTCTTCAACCCCTCCAGGGATGGGGACTCCCCCCCCTGCCCTGGGCAGCCCATTCCAACGCCCAGCAACCCCTTCTGCAAAGAAATGCTTCCTAATATCCAGTCTAACCCTTGTCTGGCACAACTTGAGGCCATTACCTCTTGTCCTATCACTTGTTACTTGGTTAAAGAGACTCATCCCCAGTTCTCTGCACCCTCCTTTCACATATCTATGTCATGACTCTCTTTTGTGTTACACTGATTCAAACACAGAATCACAGACTTCAAGCTGGGAGGCACCTCAGGAGGTCTCTAGCCCAATCTCCTGCTTCAGGTTGGGCCAATGATAAAGTTGGACCAAGTTGTTTAGGGCTTTTTCCACTTGGACACTGTTGTGTGTTAACCTTGGCTAAAGGACAAACTCCCACTCAGGTGCTCTCTCACTCCCACTCTTCAACAGGACAGAGTAGAAAAATAAGAACAGAAATCTTGTGGGTCAACATACAGACAGGGAGATCACTTACCAGTTATGTCATGGGCAAAACAGACTCAAACCAAGGAATATTAATTTAATTTCTTGACAATTAAAGTAAATTTGGATGGTGAGAAACAAACTAAACACCTTCCCCCCATCCCTTTCCCCAGTCCCAGCTTCCCCCCTTCCCTGCCGACTCCTCTCCCCTGCCGAGGGCGCAGGGGCTGGGGCTGGGGGTGGCGGTGGGTCCCTGGCAGCCCTCTGGGCCGCTCCTCCCTCCTGCCCCGTGTCCCTGCTCCAGCGCGGGCCCTTCCCCGGGCTGCAGTCCTGCAGGGACAACCTGCTCCCGCCGGGGCTCTCCACGGCCGCAGCTCCTGCAGGAAATATCCCCCCGCTGCGGCGTGGGGCCCTCCCCGGGCTGCAGGGGGGGTCTCTGCTCCCGCGGGGTCTCTCCAGGGCTGCAGGGGATCCCTGCGCCGGGCCTGCAGCACCTCCTGCCCTCCTCTTCTGCCTGGGCACAGACACACACTACAGATGCTGAGTACTCACTTGCTCTGGGCAATTTCTCTCCCACACTTCTCATCCCTGTGGTGCCTTCCTTACATGTGTCTTCTCTTCTTGGAGTAGATTTTGAATGATGGTCTTCACCACAAACAGCTCTATGGTAATTTTCACTCCCTCTCTGACACAGCAACAACAGCAGTGTTACCTGCTTATGACTACTTGATGTACTGGAGCAACAGAATATGGTGGGTTTGTTTCCCCATTAATTCATGGTAACACTACCAGAAGAGTGGTGCATATTAGTATATTAGATTATAAACACTCTGAGGGAGTAATCGCCTCAGTGTTGTCCGTGTACAATGTCAAGCTGAATGGCCCTGTTTTTGTTTGGCATTAAGCACAACTGCATTCAAAATAACATGTAATCATGAATGTCAGAGCAATGTAAGAACAGGAGGCAATTTTCCCAGACAGACTGGGTCTGCCTTGAAGAGTCGTGTGTTTGAAACAACCTTAGAATCATAGAACATCTCAAGTTTGAAGGGACCCATAAGGATCATCAAGTCAAACTCCCTGCTCCTCGCAGGACTACCTAAAACTAAACCATATGCCTAAGAGCATCATCCAGATACTCCTTGAACTCTGACAAGCTTGGTGCAGTGACCAGTTCCCAGGGGAGCTTCTGCCAGTGACTGACCACCCTCTCCGTGAAGAACCATTTCCTAATGTCCCATCTGAACTTCCCCTGATGCTGCTTCATCCCATTCCCTCGTGTCCTGCTGCTGGTCACCAGAGAGAGGAGATCAGCACCTCCCCCTCTGCTGCCCCTCAGTTCCTCTGGTTCCTTGGATGGGCTCATTACCTGTCTTTCAGCTTCACAGACTTGTTAAGAGCTAGTAGCAGTTGAAATGGAAATAATGTTTCTGATCCTGACCAGAATGGGTTTTGATCTGGCTTCCCTGCATAAAGGTCTTTGACTAGATATATCTGGACTATGCCAGTTTCTGACAGAGACTTAACTGGAGTGGTGTAAGCCAAACAGCTCCCCAGTAAGTAAAACTCCACACAGCATGGCCAAGGGCCGAGAAGAGACCCGAGGACAGGTTTTACAGCTCATCTGTGTTGGAGAACGGCTTGCAGAACAAGGCCATTGGTCTGTGCAGGAGCTGATTACAGCCATCTGATGTAAACAAAGGAAAAAAAACCAGGACACAGTTACGCTAACAAAGGACTGTTATGTTAACAAAGGGAGAAACTGAGATACACACTGGCCTTGAGTATGATGGTAAACAACCTTGGGAAAGAAGGAAAGCCAGAAGAAGGAGGATGTTGTGACATACCTGAAATGCCACAAGGGGCTGGGATATTATAATGCAACCTTTTAGACGTATCCAATAGATTTGTTAGTATGCATGATTATTGTAGAGTGCTTATATAAGGTGTGATTTCTTTCAATAAAGTTGAAGCTTGCTCTATCATTCACATTGAATCGGCTGCTTGCTTCCTCCGTCCACCGCACATCTGGTACGCAAAAGCTTGTTAAGGCACAAACTTTTCATGGATGTGAATCCTTGCGCTATCTATCTGGTTTTGTGAAGTCTGGAGAGCTCAGGATCACCTCCAGATCATCATTACTTTCAGCCATTCCACTAAAGGCCCAGACACAGGAAAGATGATGCTTTTCATATTGCAGCTCAAGACTACAGAATCCTTCTGTCTCTACAATTCCTTCAGCCCTGGACCCAGTCAGATTATCTCAAGAAGCACAGGGAAGTAATGGCAAAGTTGAAAAATCATCTGCTACAAGAAACTAGATGGTTACTCAATGGTGAGACCATTGCTCCTGATACCAACATGGCATGGATTTAACTGATCAAAGGTGGTCACATATCATCTGGCAATTACCCAACTGCGATCATCACAGACTATTTGGGATTTCACTTACCCAGTGGGCTCCCAGAGCTCTCGTTTTTATCAAAACATCATCTGGTCACCTGTTCTTCTTGTTAGTGGATCTGCCAGACTTGATTGACTTGTTTGCATTTGGGAATCCTGACGATACCACGTCTCACAAAGCTGTATTGGCCTACAAGCTGTTGCAAGGAGGTAGAGAATGTCCACAGGACAACCAACACAGCGTGATTTGCGTTCTAGATTTCTCTCCCTCTCTCCACCTCTCTCCCTCAGGAGACTGGACAATAATCATTGCCTGTAACAGCACTGGGTGATTAATTTAAGTGATTTAGCACCTGGGGATTCACCTTCACAGAGAGATCGATGGTTTGGATGTGTCCTACATTATTAGCCTTACAGCAATTACCTCCCACAGACACTTGCTCTTGTGCTAATGAGCCAGAAGCTATTAGCATCCACATCAACCATCTACATGTTTTACAGCTGCAGATGAGCTCTTTCTTGGTGACCACATCTTCTGGGCAGTCAAATTTACAACATGAATGGAAAATGCCTTTTCTGCAGACATTTTGGGAAGGAAAAAAAAGAAAAAAAAGGCAAATTTTGTTAGCACTAGAAGAGAAGTGTATCCTGAGCATGAAGTCAAAGCCAAGGAGAGCAGAATCAGGCCATCGGTGATGTGAACAGTGCTGAGATTTACCTGCTCAGTGTGAGTAGCCCAGGCAGGAAGGCCATACAGGTAGAACTAGCAAGGTGTTATAGGTTGCACCAATTTTCTGGACTGACTTAAATAAGCAAAGTTCAGCCCCAGAGTAGGCTATGCCTAGATTAAACTGCTTAGTGCAATGCTGAAAAAAATGAAGTAAACTCTCTTATTAAATCTGACTAGTTAAATCATTCAGATTCTATTAATTACTGTTCTACCTTCTTCTTTCTTTTGCACTACATCTATAATCAGCTGAGTCCTGGCTCAGTGATGTTGGCTTTTACACTACTGCCCAACAGTTTGGCTCATATAATCTCAGTCTCTTGCACCAAAATACAGACTAATTTAACCAATCAGTCCAAATATGCCTCATGTTTACAGTAATATAAATTCAGTGATCCGATATCAAATTTATGCTGAAATGCAGAGTCCATACCATGGTAGTTAGAGCACATGCACAGTATGAGGAAAGATAAACACAGAAATACAAACTGGGATCACTTGTACTGTGCAGTGTTTCACAACAAAATGAGTATAATAGAGGGAGGTTGCATTCTTGCTCCATCTCTGTTCCTTGTTTCCTTTTGCCTCTTGGTAAAATTATTACAACTTACATCTTCAAAGACAGACAGCGACATTACCAAAGAAATCTCAGAGGAGCAAGGTGATTGCATGTCTTAGCAGCCCCCTTTTTATACGTGGAATTTCTTGCATTTTCTGGAGTAGAAATAATGAAAGGAAAGCACAGCAATAGTACTAAATGTGAGCATCATCCGGAGGCACCACTCATAGATTGAGATCAAGGTCATTCACGTTGCGAATTGGCATCTTTTCCTCTCACTTCTGTGTACCACACAGCAAACCTCTGTCCTAAAACTCCACAGATGTGTCAGCATCTTGCAGTTTGTCTCTGCATCCTACTATTCAAAATGCAGCTGGTAACACTCATCAGACACTACAACAGTGAAACACAAGATAAAAGCTGTTGCTCATGATGCACAGTGCAGCACAGGACACCAGAGGATGGTGTAAACTCTTCTTCCTTTCTTGAAAAGTCAGCTGCTGACTTTTGTCTAGAGAAGAGCACCAGATTAAGCTGACTATGGTATGGCACACTGAGGAGATGCTCTTCCTGCCCTATGGCACCAGCAATTTAGTGTCTCCTTTTTCACAGGTCCTCTCCAGCAGGTAAGTGTGAAGTGGAAACAAATAAAGTATCAGGTCAGAAATTCTCTATGATCAAGATGTACTGTGTGTTCTCCTTTTATTCAAACCTAAGTCGAATGTGGGTTGTTCCCTTTGGAAATACCAAGTTGATTCATATGACCTGAACTTCCAGTGTGAAACTGGAGTCTGAGACAAGTCCACTAGTGTACAAGGTATGTAGAAGCAATGTGGCCATCAAAGGGTTTTTTCTTCCTCTCAACCTTGACTAGGAGGTAGAAGGGACAGATTGACCTCCAGGTAGAGTCCATATATATAGTCTGAATTGTTATAGGTCAGTAGTTTCTATCTCTAGCATTCCACCCTCCTCTCAAAACCCAAGTGACATGCTCCCACCCCAGCCAGACCTGGAACAAATAACTAGTGCTAAGACAGGGTAGCTTGTCTGAATCCATATCAAGTGTTAAAGTCAAGAGTTTCCATTAATAGCCACTATGTAAGTGGCACAGTCCATTGTCTTCAACTATAGCAACATTTTCTTCCTTTCCTTCAATAGTCAAAATTTCCCAGCAGTAAAATGCTGGAGCCAAGGGTAGTCTGAATATAAGCAGCAACTAGTCTGTTACACATCCCTCAGTGGCTGAACTTGGACTGATACACCTATTGCAGGTCCTCCAGTGCTCTTGTTTTCTGCCTTTTAATCAAGTATTTTTTTTTTTTTTTTTTTAAATAATGGAAATAAAAATATTTCCTTCTCAGTTCTAAAGTTTTGGTTTTTGTTTAATTGGATATTACTTTGTCCTGGGAGAATGAGAAAGCACAACAGGGAAAAGCTCATTTACCTTTTCAGTACTGTTCATTATTTTGTACATTTCCAGTACAATTCCCTCATTTGTCCCCTCTTAAAAGTCACTGTTTTTACAACGGGTTAGCTGAACTGAAGACATTGCCTTAGGTGAGAAAGATGCAGAGATTTGGTCACAGCATGATTTCAGACACAAACCTATTTTCAGCGACTGAAATATTTTGTTTGCTGTCAACCAAGCAGTTGATGTGTACTGAACAGGATCTTGCATTTTGCTGCAGGATGCTTAAATTTTTTCATCCTCTGAGACAGGACCCAGGCACATGGCAGCAGCCAAACCCTGAACAATCAGGCGCCTGTGACTTTGATTCAGATTTATAAAGATATTTATATGCCTATAGATGAAAGATTGGAGGTTTTTTCCTGCATTTTTTTTCCCCATCCCCTAAAGTCTAACATTCCTGTGGTTGTTGAGAAAAGTTCAGCACATAAGATCTTCTTCAAATTCTCCTGGGCATGCTGCTGCACTACTGGGAGCCCTTTAAAATGTGGTCTTCCAGTCTATATTACTGATTGCTTAATTAATTACTCTAAAAGGGTTTTTTTGCTTGCAGAAGGGGTGGACAAGGTTCAGCAACACTTTGGCTTGTCTATGCATGCTGAATAAACTGAGATAGTAAAATATGCTGGCAAATACCACTCCAAAAAGAAAGAAATTGTCGATTTTAATTACTAACAGAGAAGTTATCTGATGCAGCAGAAAAAAAGCATGTGAGATTGCTTGGGTATATTTATCTCTATTGTTAAAGCTGTTTTTCTTCTTTCTGTGGCATAAGAATTCCTGTCTTCGCCATCAGAAAATGAAATTTTTACAAGCATTTTTTGTTGTTGCTTTAATATAGGCCAGGGACTATATATAGGGTGTATATAACACTGAGTGCGTCCCAACACACAGAATACGCTGGCTTTTGACTCATTTGTAAGCAAATCTCATACACAGCAAGAACAGATGAAGGCTATGACGACAAGCTAATCTCACTCTCATTATAATACAGAACAGTGACTTCTACCAAGTACTTTCTGCATTAAGACAATGGTTTCTTCCTGTAGAATGTACAAGGTACTTGGTCTCTGTTTTAGCACTTCATGTCACAGCAAATTTGCCAGAAAGAGTTTTTTTATTCCAAATTAACTATTCTCACTGTTCCATGTATACATTTTCTTTCATCAAGGTTGCTGGAAGAAGTTATAAAACCTCTCATTCTCTGTTACTGTGCAGCTGGATTCAGCTTCTGGCCAAAAAAAAAAAAAAAAAAAAAAAAAAAAAAAAAAAAAAAAGAGGGCATTCTTCCTATTGATGTTTCTCAATTATGAAATAGCTCTGAAAACTTTCAGAATTCTTCCATGAGCAGCAGTGTGTAGAAATCACATTTTAAGGACAAAGTGTGATCCTGTACCTGACTTCACTTGTGACTTACCTGGATGGCAACAAGAGTACAAGTTGCCCAACGCTCCATCCCAAATGAGAAACCGTGCTTGTGCCTCACAACACCTGCCAACTAAAATTGGCACTGACACCCACTTCCCCTCTTTTGCTAGGAAGCACTAGTTTAATAATTTTATGAGTGAAACACCAATCTCAAGTCAGGAGAAGATACGCTGTTCACTTTGGTATCCTAAGATCTTGCCCTGCATCTCCACGGAGTTAAGGTGGGGGGAGTCTCAACAGCCAACTCCAGCCCACCACGCACTGACTCTGCTCTGATGCCTCCTCTAAGCACCTTCCTTTTGATTATTCTGTACTGTAGTCTTTAGGGAACAGCGTGGTTGGATATTTGATGAAGGTTCATACTTCACTCTGCACGTACTTTTGTCAAAAAAACTTTTATTGCAATGCAAAATATCTTCTGTATATGACATCTTTCTCCCTCCCCAACCCCCTTAAATTTAATGAGTAATCCTTTCTGGGTTTGTACATTGTGATTCTTGTGTGTATGTATGAATATATATACATATCTATATATCTATCAATCTATAGATATTATATTAAATACAATCATATATAAATCTGGACCTGTATCATTTTATATATATACACATAGCACTAGATATATCTGTGTGTGCATATACATATACACATGACATATACACTATATACACATATATGCACACACATACATATCGTATAATCATCAACATCTGTTGGTTGTCAAGGGACTTTTCTTTAACAAAATAAGTTCCATCAGTGGATTTTACTTCTGTAGTGCAATTTTACAGGAAGTTAACATTTCCACATTCAATATAAAAGAAACAATATACATTTGAAAACGTGCCATAGGATTTTTAATGAAAAAATTAGAAAAGTGCATTATTTTACAACACTACAGTAAATGATTCTTTTTTTTTTTTTTTTCTCTGTAAAGACATTGTAAAATATATACAGGGTTGCTTAGTGCATTCATTACAAAAGAAAGATGCAATCCCTTGCATAAATTACATATTGTACAGGGGTTCGCTGTCTACTTGGACTTGTAAACATTTGTGTGATACAGTTTTCATTCTTAATGTAAGCTGCAATACATCTTATTTTCATTTGACTGTTGTTGCATTCTAACTCCAGTACGGCATTCTAAGGCCATGTGTGAAGGCATCCTCTCCCATTATGGAGAAGGCCAGAAAAAGAAATGAAAACACAAAAGAGTCTTTAATTTGGTTCTTTGTCATCAAGTTATCACTGGTTTAATAAATCGCATCTTGATGCTAATGACCTGCTCTTTCTCCTTTGCTAGGACCAGCTCAACAACTATGTTGAAGTTAGAGGTCTGAAATGAGCAGAGAAAACAGCTTCCAGGAGGTAAATTCCCAGTGCAGTCTCCACAGCCAAGCAGCTCCTCTTTCTAGATGACCATGCTCTTAATGCTCTGTGTGCTGCACAGAAAATGTATCAACCAGGGTAGAAATTTAGAGAGTTTTGCTCTATCTCAGGCTGTTGAGGGCCTTTAGAATGCCGTCAAAACACCATCGGTAAGTCCGCATATGCACATTCAAAGAAGTACAAAAATGCACCAAAAAGTGTCAAGAGATCCAAAAGAGACATAGCATCAACACACACTCACAAACACACACATACACGCACGCTTCTGTCTGAGCAGGAAGGCTCAGTCTCCAAAGTAGGAATCACAATTTAATTTCAACATGTATGTGTGTTTGGAAGAAATCCAAGAATTTCCATATAAACTCCTTAGGTCCCAAATTGAACACTTTTATCCCTGTTTCTCATAGATGAACAGTTTGTTGAAGTAAGAAATTGCACCTTGAAGAGACAGTATCCACATTCTTTTGGCCTACTGGAAACAACTGTTAAGCCCCCCTCCCATTCCCCACTGACCTATCCAGCTCCAAATAATTTTCTTTATCATCATATCACTAGGATCAAAAGTTTTAGTCAATACTCCTCAATGGCAACAAACAGACACACAAATCTTAACAAGTCAAGGGAAGAGGAAAAAGAAAACTTTTTTTTTTTTTCCTTCCACAGTTCACTCCTGACCTTGCAAAAAAGGAACAGATGGATTATTGGTTGTATAGCCTATTATAGGAAATTTACATTCTGTAAAAGAAAAATAGATTAGGTTTGTATTCTAAAGAATGAGCCAGGCTCTTATAATTTCTGCTTATTAGATGTCAAAAAGGTCTGTAGGAGACAGGACTCTCTGAAGCATATACTAGTCCTTTTTTCATACAGGGTCAACCCAACAGTACTTACACCCCAACTAATTTTGTGTGGATTAACCAAATTAGGGAAGTGCTCAGAGTGGTACCCAGGAAACAATTTAGTAAAGACAACTGCTAGATGAACAGTCTTAAATCTGTTGTAACCTGGACACTGGGATCCCTCTCTTCTTATACCAGTATTACACATGTTTTCCAATATCTGAATAATATTCCTGCACTAACAACTTCTACAGAAAGTATGTGACACATTGTAAATGCAGCTGAGCAGTCGAAAAGGAGGTAAACTGGCATGAGATCACTAAGTTGTGCTGAGCATACCAGTTGTGTTGGTCAGCGGTGACCATTCCAGACTCTGCTGTACTAATCTTCCCAGGAGAATTAAAAGAGCACAGTATCAACGATGAAGAGGAATTTCCTCCTGCTACCTTTGACTGCAGTATCTCTCCATGTTGTGAACTGAAAAGATATGCTAAAAAGGAGCAATATGGCATCCATAATTTCTGGAAAATGTGTGTGATAGTAAGGAATTCTTCAAAGAAAAGAGAAGACACATAAAAGATAAGTCACATGAAAGATAAGTCACCGTAGAGCAACTGAGGTTTAGATGCTGAAGAATGTGAAAGGAATGTACAGTGAAAATAAAAGCCCCACAACCGTTAACTGCTTTGCTAGAAGGATCTCACATAATGTCTTTGCACCTGTGTTGAACTTGGCCAATCTTCTGGCAAAACAACAGCTGCCAGAGCAATCGGAAGAATTTGGCCAGGTTCTGGTGGCCACAGCCACGATGAATAGCTGTGAGCTGCCCCACAGATCCATTTGGATGACTGGCACAAAGAAGACAATGAGATGTGCCCACTGCTGAATGCTGAACAAGAAACTCCAATTCACCCTTCAGAAGGGTGTCTCAGGCAAAGAGCTTCAAATCAGAGATCAGTGAAATGTATTAGGTACTTTAAAGGAAACAGGAGAAGAAACAATTTTGGAGCTATCTGAAGGCTCTGTCACCAAAGCTCCTTGTCTTGCTTCCTAAGGAGAATGTTGCCCTGAACTCTTGCCCAGAGTGTAAATTAGAAATCTGCCCTGTCCTCCATCATCCTCACCCAGAGGCCAAGTAGAAATCCAATCTTTTCCTCTGCCTATTTTAATCTTGTTTAGACAGGGTTTGGGAGAAGGATAGACCATAGCATCAGTGTCCTCATCTACCCAGCTTGTGACACAAGAGACTCAACTGTATCTTGCCCATTCTCCAGGTGGTCCACAGATGTTTGGACATGTAGCCAGCAACCCTCCTCCTAGAAGCATAATCTATCCCAGACAGCACAGCTGAGACACTTTGGCCATTGCACCAAGTGGGTACCAGAACCATGATGCTCCATCCTGAAATACAGCCCCTTGCTCATCCACTAGCATCATCCCATCTCTCTAAGACACAACACTAGTTCTCTCCTCTACAGGTAAGACAAAATCAGGCCCAAACCCTATCTCCACAAAGATATTTAAGCACCTATTTAGTTCAGTTGGAATTAAGAGCCTCACCGCATATATTGGATCTGAGATAAAAGCCTTTCCCCAGATACTCGCATGACCATCTCCAGTCAACGTGCCAAGATGATACTTGTCAATAGGACAGTCATGCCATGACCCCCATGTCAGCGGTGATATTACCAAACAGGCCTTTTGGAGATCATTTTGTAGACTTGTGATTTCAGACTCTGGGAAGCCAGAATCATTTACACTCTACTTCAGCTAATCTAATTAAATACTGTTATCAGATTAATTAGCCTCTTAACAATAATTATGATGAAGGAGCTGCATACCCATGCTGTAGAGAGAGGCAATAATAATGAATTAATGTTATTTCTCTAAAGGTCAATTTTTTATTATGTTTTGACACGTAGAATCTGTCCAAACATAGTCAATACGAAGAGGTTTCTTTGCTATATTTTGACCTCCTGAACCCAGCTGGAGAAGCTTAGCATTTCCCACACATTTCTACTGCTCAGGTCTAGGGAGATGCTATCAAAGATGGGCAAGAATACCACAATCCAGGTCTTTCTGAGCCACAGTATGGATTCGCTGCAGGCAATAGGAGGGATAGTGCAATTGATCTCTTCCAAGGAATAGTAGAGGAAAGATGCTCTAGAATACACAGGCGCCTTGCTTGATGTCAGCATCAGTAATGTGCTCTCATCAATGTCAATCCACTCCATCATGAACCAGCCATGGTCCATCCTTCCCACACCTCCTGCTTGGGAGGATGCTGGCAGATGACTAAACCCCGAAGACCCATGGCTCTTCCCTGGTTTGAAACCATGCCGCAGACCTTGCCAATGACCTACAGACCAGAAGCCAAACCGCTGTGTCTCTTTACCTGCTCGTGTCATTTGTGCTGCCCTTTCTCCTGATGGCCTTCTTCCAAACAAACATTCTCCCAGTTTCTCCTCGCAGGCTAATGCACTGCATCCCAGCCAGCAAAGACGTGGATCTCACCCGTGCAGGTTTATGCACTTTGCATTTCCTATCTGATTCCCTGCACATTGTTTTTAATCAATCTGTAGATTTCCTTTGTCAGTAGTAATTAGAGTGGAACATTTCCTTCCCCAGGGTGCAGTTCTGTAGCATAATGCTTTTCATTAATAGATGAGGGGGGAAAGTACAGAATGTGGTGATCCTGGGTCTGAACATACATCTATGAAATGGCAAGCTAATGAGTTAATGTCTGGGTAGGAAAGGGGGGAGGGCATATGGAGCAAGCCGGAGGGCCACTGTCTGTGAAATGGATCTCTCTTCTAGCCTCAAGTATCATGCTCTGGATACAGCAATTACTGCAAGCTGTTCCACAGACCAGATAAACAATGAATCAAAGGCAGGCTAGTGGTATCAGTACTCATGCATGAGGAAGATGCATTATAGAGCATAGTTTCAATTATTATATTTGCTAGCTCCACTTGTGAATTAGCCAGCTATGATAAATGTTATCATGCTGCTGTTTGCTCTGCATTTCTCAAAGTGAACTAAAAGACAACACAGCCTGGAACTGTGAATATTAATTACCAATAAAATTGCAGCATTAATCTTTTTTTTCCCCTTCCCCCCTCCTCCCCCCAATCTGTTGCGGGTGTTAACGTATGGCAGCACTCCTTACATTGTCAGAAAGCAAGGTGAGGGAGGGCTTTGGCACATTTATTAATTACAATATTCACAGAAGAAGAGATAAATGAAGGCTGAAGGCTCCAGGGATAGTATTTCCAGCCTAAAATTAGCAGGCAGATTTGGATGACTGGATACCATAAAGCAAAATACAGCTGCATAATTTATACAGGTTGACTGTTGTCTTTAGGTCTTTCTGCTCTCCAGTAGGTTTAGGAAAGTTTGTTCACAGTAATCAGTAGTTGGAGACACTGACATAGTACCTAGCAGTAAATAGAAAATGGGTCACATTCCAGGTTCAGTAAAGGAGTATAAATCAGTACTCATTGCATTTCACCCAAACCAGTTAGATTACCACACTGGAAAGCTGCATGAGAAATAAACAGCCAAATAAGAGTTTTGATTTCTGTGTAGCTTACCACTTAAATAAATGCAGCAACTTCAGAAAATAGTCCAGCAAGAGCCAGCTCAGCAGCTATAACATCCACCAACCCAACCATCATGCATTTCTCAGCTCTGCATTCTCCAGAGCACACAAGGAGAAACTTTGTGGAGCTCCAAGTGTAACAGGGACACAAATGCTGAAAACTCCCCAATTGCAAGCTTTAAATAGGACTTTTCCCCCAAGGGAATACTGATGACTTGGAAATTTGTGCGAAGGACAATATGGTTTGACTGAGAATCAGTCAGGAGCTTTGGAGAAGCCTCCTTAGGGAAAAGGAAAAAATACCAACCACTGAGCAATTTCCAATTAAATGAAAGATTTAGGGCCAGTCCAAACAAGTTTAGCATTAGTAAAGCATCCACTGCTATACCAGGCTTTAGAGTGGAAAAGAGTTTGCTTACATCCTACTGAGCCCTTGCACTTGGGAGCACCAGTAAAGGAAACGGCATCACTGACATAATGTATCACAATAGACCAGCACTGCTCAGAATGGGCTGGCTGAATAAAATCCTGGTTTCAGGGAAGACAGCAGCCAAAAACTGACGAGAATCAGGAACTCCACGGATCTCCTATCAGCAGTAATCAGTGAAACACTGAGGCGTAGACCGTGACTGAGCAGAGGACAGCCAGTCTCCCAGACTGATTCTACCCAGATCAAAGCACCACAGTCTTCAGTATCACCTCACAGTGGTTTCAACTGGAAATAACACAACTACTCCCACCGTCGAGAACAATTTCTTTCTTTACAACTTTTTTTTTTTTTTTTTTTCCCCTCCTATTACTTTTTTTAGATGAAAGTTCCTTCACTGTGTTCATTTTGGCAAAGGGTACCATGAGGTTTCATGGTTTTAATTCAGCCTCTGAGCTCAGATTAACTAGCATAAGAGTCCCAGAGCACCTTCTGTCTGTAATCAGTTTCTCTGTATCCAATGTCATTATTCCATTAGTTTTGATTTTGGTGTATCATTATGATGGCTAATCCTTTTCATACGCTTTATCTTGCTGAAGTTCCCAAAATAGTTTGATATTATAGATGACAGGCAGGCTGGTCAGAAAGGCAATATTTCTCTTGCAATTTTGTGAGTATCATGCATCTCTAGTTGATGAAAGTAGTGGTGGTGTGATTCTCATTATAATTTGTGCAAAATTCCAGTCAATAATAGTGTCTTGTTGAAATATGCATTAAAAAGTCCATAACATTAGTGTAATGGACACACTCCAACACATCTCTCTGGTCTGGCTTCCTCATAAAGATTTTAAATTACTGTCCTAATTAGATCCTAATATTAACAGGAATATTACATAAAGCTAAATGAGGACATAAACATCAGCTGAAAGCTACTTCTACCCAAGCTCCTGCCCTCTGCTCTGCACACACCAAATCATTCTGGAACATTTACATTCTCCATCTTGGTTCCACTGACTGCTCTTTTTTTGTGGTTTTATCAATAAATTATTCTTTTCTCCATAACAAAAGCTTTCAAATCTGTCAGAGAAAACAAGGAATTACCTTGCTCAGGTTTGATTCACAATAACCTTGATTACTGCCCTGGCATTTCTTCAATCAAAGCACGAGGAAACTAATGAGACAACCTACAGTAGATTAACTTGGTCACTTCCCTCTTTTTTTTTTTTTTTTTAATAGTGTTGGTTTTGTCCTAATGAGCTGTTACAGAGGAGTACAAACAGAAGTCTACTGATGAAGGTCACTGTATGTTGTCTCCATTCATTAACAACCAAAAAGTTATTTGGACTCTTGAAGTAATGCCCAAACACCCCTTATAGAGCTGTGCCATTACAGTCTTCCCTGTAGAGCATACATGTGTATATTCTGGCAAAGCAGCCCCAGTTAGATCAGTCAGGATCTTCCATACACAGTAATGAAGAACAAGTGGAGAGTTGTGCCTTCATTGTTCTATTAAGTTTCCTCTTTCGTTTCCATATCACAGCATGCTAGTCAAAGCTATTTTGGTGCTTCACTGATGAAACTGATTTTTCCCTTTGATGATAATATGAAATATGATAGGATAATAGGGTTGTTATATAATCAAAGTCGACAGCAGGGAGCTAAATTTGTGTTGTTTTGATGAAGAGCACATTAGTGTGACATAAATAGATTAATCTGATTTATTATTATTATTTCTAATGCTTAATAATAGGGAAGGGTAGGAAAATGAGACTCTGGGGAATGAGAGTGCATCACAAAGTGATAGTAGATATCTGTGTGCTACAGAAACACAGGTTAGGTATTTTGGATATTAGGATGTCTTGTCATAAGCAGCACCACTACTACCCGCTTCTAGCTGACTCTCTAAAGCGCGAGTAGCGAGCAAGAGAGGTTGTTCTGGAAGAAATAATGTCTTAAGTGGATGTGATGATTTTGGCTGGGATAGAGTTAATTTTCTTCATAGTAGCTACTACAGGGCTATGGTTTGGATTCGTGCTGAAAACAGTGTTGATAACCCAGAGATGTTTTAGTTACGCTGAGCAGAGCTCACACAGAGTCAAGGCCTTTTCTGCTCCTCACCCCACCCCACCAGCGAGGAGGCTGGGGGTGCACAAGGATTTGGAAGGAGACACAGGTGGGACAGCTGACCCCAACTGACCCAAGGGATGTGCCATACCGTATGGCGTCATGCTCAGCACATAATGCTGGGGGAAGAAGAAGATGGAAGAGGAGGACGTTTGGAGTGATGGTGTTTGTCTTCCCAACCGTTACGCATGATGGAGCCCTGCTTTTCTGGAGATGACTGAGCACCTGCCTGCCGATGGGAAGCGGTGAATGAATTCCTTGTTTTGCTTTGCTTGCATGCACAGCTTCTGCTTTACTTATTGATCTGTCTTTATCCCAACCCATGAGTTTTCTCACATTTACTTTCCTGATTCTCTTCCCCATCCCAATGGGAGGGGAGGGATTGAACGGCTGTGTGGGGCTTAGTTGCTGGCTGGGGTTAAACCATGACAGTGGAATAAAACTAATAATGTACCAGAGAAAATATTCTGTGAAAAGCAGTGTTGTGGGAAGAAAACTGGTTTACATGTAGGGCAATCGGAAGGCAGAGATAGAGAAGGCAAAAATCAGCTCACCTTTCACAGACTACTTTCTCATGTGTAACTGAAAAGCTAGGATTAACCTTGGACAAAAGCTTCCCTTTCACAATACTGTCTGTTCCAGTTCTAGACAGCCCAAATCATTATTCTTACATCAGTCGAGAGAGGCATTTTTAGCATATTTTTGCCTGAAGGCTACACACAATAGTTCTTGTATTTGTGGCAAGTCCTGCAAGAGCTCATGCAAATGTCTGAATGAATGCAGCCTTGCAAAGGAAATGTCTTACCACTTTAAAATCACACGTGTAACAAAAATATAGATTGGACAGAACTGTAGGTTCTTCAGGCAGAAAATAACAATAAATAAACGTATGTTAAAATTGTATGGAATGCAGATACATTTTGGCAAAACTCCCACATACACACTCATTACAGCTTTTAGATTTAAAAGTGTCATTGCGGACATCTACTCTGGCTCCTTCATATCAACAAACACAGATTTCTTCAATCACATCTATAAATTTCAACTAAACTAAATCAGAGCTGTTATAAAGCCATTGAGTTTTAAAGCAAAAGCTCTAAGTGGCAGATAGCCCATGACATGCCAAGGTAAGTTGCTCCCCTGGTTAAATACCCCATGTATTAAAATTTCCTCTTCATTTATGGTTCCAAAGGGAAGATTTAGTAACAAATCAGCTAGAGTATGTAACAGCTTTGAACTTCTGGTGTTCAACATTATTTATAAGACATTTAAAGATTATTTTCAAATGCAGCAGAAATAGAATTTTCCTCTTTTCGTAAAGGAATAAAAAGGAAAATGCTAATCAATATTTTACATGCTGTAACCTTTCTTTCACAAAAGTGTTTAAACTGTTTGGTAAAAGTCCCATTACAAATGTTCTCCTTTGCTAGGCAGAGAGAATTTCAGTTGAGTTCTGCAAAATCCCAAAATTTCTTGCTCTTCTCCAGTGTCAGATACACCCAGCAGTCATACATAGTACAGATATGTATATGCCAAACATTCTTTTTCTTAACTCCTTAGCAGGAAAAGAAACCTACACTTATTTGCACTTCTGGGATACCACCAGCAAAGGCCTCAAAAATGAAATTTTGACAGCACCATGAGCCCTATGGGCCACCCTCGCAGAAACCAGCTTCCAGGTGGCAAGCACTGAGGTGGTTTAACACATCCTGAAACTGCTTTTCTAGGTATGGTTGCTTCAATACTTCTGCCATCAGCATTTGCCTTAGGACATGGTACCCACAGCGCAGCATTAGTGCACCCAGGATGCTCTCCTACTGTGTTGAAGCATGTCATCCCCACACATTAGGCTGAAAAAGTCCATCCTCATCCATCCTTATTAGGAATCCTAAATTAATTCTTCACTAATCTTAATGGAGGTCTTTCATGCCACAGCAATTTATAATCCCAAAGGAAGTTGCATAGGGGAGCCAAAGTCATGGATACTTGCTTTTCATTTACTTGTTGAAACAGATATGGAAATTAGGAGAACATGAGCATATTTGATATAGCTAATAATTTAAAGCTAGGGAGAAGAGGAGGAATGACATTCCTTATTTCTCCTATTAACGCTCTTTATAAATGCCTCTTTGAAAGGATATCAATATCCATCAGCACACAGAGCTCAGAGCTGGGGCTTGTACAAAAACACACCATCTAGTTTAACAAAAAAAAAGTATTATTGCTTACATTGAGAGCACAAAATGGTAGAATCAGCAGTAGGTGATAAGTGTCAAAAAAGATGGGGTTTGTATGGCAAATTAACAAGGAAGGCAATTTAAAAGATAGGATTAAATCAGAGACAAAGGGGCAGGTTGATAAAAGTCCCACTCCTACCCCTGTCAAATCAAAGATAGATCTGCCAAAGCACTAAATCCCATGTAATCATTGCGAATTCCTATTGTCTTAAAAGGGAGCTGGATTAGGCCTCTAATTCGGTTCTGTAAAGTCTGTTTGGTCCAGATGAACAACTGAGAGATGGACAATCTCCAAGGAACAACTCTATGACACGGTCTCAACATCCTCCACTGCAACTTGCCAACGCAATCACTCCCAATGTTACCCTCCAAACACTGGAGTAAAACTGCTTTTGCCCATTACTGCGAAATGCATTTTGCCCTTCTGCCTAGCAAAAAAAGCAATATCACATCTAAACTCACAAGTTCCCAGTGAGCCAAACACAAGATACTGTCCCTTGAATTCTTCCTGAGACCAACAAAGGCTTTCCATTATTTACAAATCAAAAGCATTTAGAGACAATCATCTTTACTTTTTTGTTTAAAACAAGGAATGCCCTGTCACTATTATATAAGAAAAAATATACATCCACCTATTTATACCCATCCTAATCCAAGCATTCCAAAAAATATAATTCCTATTCATGCAGGTAATTGCTGCACAAAATAATAATAATAATAATAATAATAATAATAATAATAATAATAATAATAATAATAATAATAATAATAATAATAATAATAATAATAATAATTTTATAAATAAAATAAAAATAACAAAATACACTCTTTAGTTCCAACAATTCTCTCAATTTCTCTTAAAAATTCCACTTGTAAATTGTTGGAACAGTTGAAAATTATAAAAGTAAATATAGTTAAATCAATAGGATTATTTGCTTTTGATTATGAATTCCATTGCTAGTTTTTCTTGTGTTTTTATTATGCATACCAGTTTTACAAAGTGCATGCTTTATTTTATTTTTTTTTTTTTAATTTTGAACTGGCAAGCTAAAATGATCCATCTTTTCCTGCCTTTTGTAATGTTAATACAATCTAAAATCTAGCATTAAAAAATTTATCATGATACACCTGGTATATTGACTGCTTATGGCGCATGCTTGTCTTGGCAAAAAACAAAATGAATTGGCTCCCCTCCCACCCTCCCCCTTCCTTTTGGAAGCAATCTAAAAGTTAAAAGCAGGCTGGAACACAATTGCTTCAAGGGAAAAAAAAAAAATGATACCTGATGCTTTAATTTTTGTCACATGGCACTAGTTGTGGAATTGCACGCGCACACACACGCACACACACCCAACACGCACACAAGCACGCACCCACGCTGCAACCTGCTCGTGAGGAAAATAGTTTATTAGGTCAGGAGTGCCAGTGGCACATGAAGGCTCCCAGCTGTGTGTGCAACTTTGGATTTGGTACCCACTTCACGTCACCTTGAATCCTCTGACATCCACCGAGGGGGTAATGTAAGGCATACTTTGCTGGAACAGTAATAATCCATGCTTCATGCTCAAGAGCTGAGTCTCAGAGGAGGACTGGCTTTCTCTACTCCCTTGGGCCTCCCTCTGTCTCACTCAAGGAACAAAAAAAACAGAACAACGGAGAACTAGGGAAAACAAGGAAAGCAAAAGAAGACAAATCCCTTTAAATGGACTTTCGCCTTTTCATCAGCCTGTGGTTATCTGTAAAGCTGTGCAACCCAGGTGAGATGGAGCTGACAGGAGATGGGAAAAGGCTGTTTTTTAATGTGCTTGGTGAGATCTCCTCTATCTTGTAAGAGATGGAGTGAAAGTACTGGGGGTTCAGCTTTGAGCTGAACGAATTTTGGTGGGACACCACCCGGCTGGTGTACTCATGGGACCTGTAACACATGCAGGAACAAACTGACTGAAGGTCTGTTACTTCGGCCTTGTACCGTGGCCGACCATGCTGGGAGTCCTCTTGGATGTGGATAATCATGCTGTTGCGGTTCCCTGCCAGGGATGCCCGTTCCTCGGCATCCCGCCTCTCGTCCTCGCTGTTCATGGTTAAGAACCTGAGAACAACCAGATTTAGAAATGCCCCAATGACTGTCAACCCCACTAGAATGTACATAAAGCTAAAAGCCACATAGAGAGGCTTCTTTTGAAGGGCCCCTTTGGTCTGCAGGGCCACATAGTCTCCAAATCCTATCGTAGTCAATGTTATAAAGCAGTAATAGTAAGCATGGAAAAAGCTCCATTCCTCGTACTGGGAAAAGGCTGCTGCTCCAATGCAGAGTGTTCCCATGCAGGAGAAGAAACCCACAGTGACCATGTTTTCCATGGAGACCTCGGTGCTCCTCATCCCACAGCACTTTTTGATGCGTTTCAAGAGGTACTTGACGAAGGTGTTCATGCGCTCGCCCAAGCTCTGGAACATGACGAGTGTCAGTGGGATCCCCAGGACCGCATAGAACATGCAAAAGGCCTTCCCTGCATCCGTCCCTGGGGCAGCATGTCCATAACCTGGGAGGGGGAATGAAAAGACAGGACAGTCAGCAAGGCACATGATGACCACAGCTCCCCCTTCATGCAAGCCACGCGAATCGCCAAGACTCTGATGCCACAGCCAGATCCAAAGTTATAGGAACACTGCAGTCACACAATCTTCCTATCTCCTCACTCACGTCCTGTATCCAAAGCAAATGACACAGAATAAAAACGGTTTACACGCAGGAGTGGGAAAGGTGAAAGGATGGCAAACCCATCTTACCTCAAATAATGTGCAGTCTCCTAAAACAAGATTATATCACATTCATTCGCTAAAGAAATTTCACATCCAACCTGTATCACATGCAATAGTGGAAGATTTGGAAATAGGTTGACTTGTCCACAGTATTTTTGAGAAGAGTTGGTGTTTCCCCATCCCAAAACCATAGTACACTGATGGCATCCAAATTCTTTGTTTGCTGGCAGCTTGGAGTTAACAACATCCACAGACCCACCAAACAAAGAAATTCCTTTCCAAACTCTTCCACACTGAACAAACCTTTCTCCTAGACACCCTATGAAAGCTACTCACTGCTGGAACACCATAGGACTTTAAGGGTTTAATGCCTGCTCTATCTTTAATTACTGAAGAATAAACAACTTACAAGCTTGTTTTATAGCTTTACAGCTTTTACAGCTAGGCAAAGGCAATTTTGTCAGGATATTAAACTAATCCAAGACTGAGGATGTAGCACATTTCACATAGTTTACAGATAGTAAAATCATGGCAAAACCTGTATTCTAAATCAAACCATACATGTGGATGAGTCTGTTTTGAAATCATAATTTCACTTTTTAACATCACGCTATTTTAAAAATCTATATTTCTTACAGCTAAGATTCAATGTGACAGTACCAAAGTCTCCCAGCTGGGATGCCTGGGACTCATCTGGCCACAGTATGCACTGACCATGTGGGTAATGGTGTCTATAATCCCCTTAAAGTCACTGAATAGAAATATGCACTTCCCAAGTGCAGTTTGTATCATCTACACCTAGGTGTCTAAAACAGGTCAATGAGAGATTCTCAGGAGACACCTATTTCTCTACAGTCATTATAACAGAAATTTCGGGACAGAACGCAGTTCAAGATTAATACACCTAAATTTTGTTATCTACATGTGCACTAGCTGTCCAAGCTCCCATTATAGTCAACAAAGATTTAGTGAAAACAGCCAGTAGTGAGTTATTTAACTGACCATCCAAGTCTACCTTATGGTGAGATGAAATAACAATACTGACTGTTCCACTGACCGTATTCATTAGGTCCCCATTAGACACCTGCTGACTGCAGAAGAATTTAGACACCTACTGCACAGATAGACTCCTAAACACAAACAGTTGAACGCAGATGTCTTATAATGAGTAGAGCTCCACCTTCGGTGACAGGCTCCAATGTAGGTGCCTGCACTGTAGACACTGAGGGTTTAAATCAGCTTTCCATCTATCATCATTTGAGACCCCTGAGTTATCAGGATATCCAGAGGGCTGGCAGATGAAACACAGGGCATACAGCAGACCCACACTTACGGATCAGAAGCCGGAGACCAGACAGCATCCAAGATACTGCTGAGGCAGGACCATCCCCCTCGTACTGCCCCAGCCCTGCCCATCACCCTTAGACTCAGGTCATGGACCTGCTGCTCTGAATTTGTCTGATCCTTACTTTGAAACTGTTGACACTGCTCATCTCTTCAAACTCCTGTGGCAACAGATTCCAGAAGTTAACTATCTGCTGTATAAAAAAGGACTTAATTTCAGGCAGATCTTGTTTCAGCTAGTGCCCCTTACATCTAGTATTAAAGTTCTGTTTCTACCCTATCTATTACCTTCATGACTTGAGCTAAACTCAGCTTTATCTCTGCTCTGTTTTCTCCTGTCTGAACTGGAGCCACTGCCTTTTTAGCTCCTACAGCAGAAATCACATTCCCTTGATCATTTCAATGTCCTTCTCTGGACCTTCTCTAGCTCTGCCACATAATTTTGGAGGTGCAGAAACCAGAACTCTGCATAGCCCTCGGGATGTGGGCGCACCATGGAGCCTGCAGTTTTGCTAGAACAAGAATATGAACATCAGGCAGCATTCAAAATTAAAACCAACAGTGGACAAAGAAAAAAAAAAAAAGAAAAAAAAAAAGAGAGAAAACCAGCAAGAATACCCTCCAAAAAGCAGGTACTTCCACAGCTCAGTTGCTAATTGTTGGCAGATGGATGGGATGTGAAAAATGGTTTACAAAAGAAGCACATAACTCAAAATAGGAAGTTCTTTTCAGGTTACAAAACAAAGAGATTCACCTGTTGTATTGGGCCAGGTAGCCTGTTCATCATAAAAAGCAGTTTTCAAATTACCTGGAACGGGAAGTGTCTTCAATAGATTGATGCTGGGTTTGTTCCACCTGACTGTCCCTCAATAAAGGCTATAATTGCCTCTCATTACTAAGATCAGCTTTTGAACTACAGGGGTGTTAATTAAACCAGGGACATCTTCCCATTTTATAGCTTTAGTTACAGCTGATAAAGAGAAGGAAAGCTTCAGAAAATGTGATTTTCCAGATGGTTGCAGAGATGGCAGTTGGTGGAAACAGCTTTCACTTTGGGTTCTAAAGAAAATGATTGGGGTGAAAAAAAGATTTCTTTTGATATCGCTATATCCCTCTCACTAAAGATATCCACAGAGACAGTTTAGGGAGATTATAAAACATTAATATTATGTGCTTATACACTATCTCACAATTGAATATCTAAGATTTGTCACAGACTTCGTAATTAACTCGGGACTCACAGCTCTCCCATAAGATAGGAATATATCCATATCCCTGTTTTACAGATTGTAAAGCACAGACACTGTCAGGCTATAATTTCTCTCCAATTCACACAGGTAGACCGAATATCCAGAAATTCTGATTTGTATTCTGCCCCATGTCATACTCACTTTCCACAACATCAGATAATTTTTTTTACTGTATTTTCATCACAAAACTGGGGTAAAGAAAGGACTTTATTCATGAAACTGTAATAAGACTTTACAAATAGATATTCATGTTTAAAGGATCAGAGTCGTATCTCTCTCCAGTACAACATGGCTTTAAGGAATAGGCACCTTAGTCATTGCCTTCGACACTGTGAGATGAGGGGTTTCAAAATGCACCAAAGAAAGACTTCACTCTCCATTACTTTAGCATTACAGAATCTATCCAGCAATACACTGAGCGATGCATGAAAAGCAAATTCCCGCACTATACATTCTCTGAAAGTCAATACATCTCAAATTTAAAACAAACCACTGTCCTCTTAACAGCAAAGACTTCCTCTGGGCAAAATGAGGTGGTCAGCAATTGCCAGAGGAAGAGGGGCACAGATGATCATTAACACTGGGAAACAGCCCTCCATAGTGCACAGGATCAGTCTCCAAGCAGTTGGGTTTTACTTTTGTCAAGTAAAGGCAGAAGCAGAATCAACTCCCTTGGTAGCAGATTTCAGCTCCTAAAATCCAGCCTAATGCCCTCTACATGAATGCCACTGCTTTTTACCAAAGTATAAAGAGATGACTCCATGTGAACCATAAGAAACACAAGGCTTAAAGAGAAATAGAAAGGTTAAGCATGACATTGGTATTTCTCACTCTTCTACAGTGAAGAAGGAAGATTAAACAGAAGACCTTAAAACTAGGTATAGCAAATAACTAGCCATGGGGCTGAGATATCAGTAAGAAAGGTATAGATGGAACTTTACATTGGACCACGCTTAGGTAAATACTACCTATACTACTCTAGTAGACTAACCACTTCGCTGAGGTCCCACAATACATGATATGACCACATCAATCAGGTTTGGCTGATATTTAATGAGATATAATTTGAATGATCAAAGACAGTCTAAATACCTCTCACCTTGATTGGAAGTGATGTCATTAGTATTCTCTCTCTTTTATAATACCACCCAGCTGCTTAGGCTTTCAAGACAGAGCTCATCTGTGTTGGCACCAAGAAGAATAGTTTGGCGTGAAGAAATGTCATGTCTCAGAGTGTTACTTCAATTTTGGCCTGCAGAGCACCAATGCACTGCAAAAGCCATCTCCTCCCATTTATGGAGGGTCTGGACTACAGACATCAAACAGAACTGCAAGAAGATGTAGGCAAGGGAGGCAAAGAGTCAGACCATAAGGGCTCTCTGCTCTACTTAGTAGCATAGATGGAGCCTGCATGGTGCAAAGCAAAGGGTGTTTTTCTACATTAGGCTCTCTCAGAGATTGGGAGAGGTTTGTCTTAGATGTGCATTGGTATCGGGCCAAATACATGGTCAGCGTTAAAAAAATAAAAACTAAATGTGGCAGTGGTAAGCTATTTATAGTTTGCGTTCAGGCCAGCGTGTAGCTGCAGAGCAGCTAAGCCTCATTCACATTCACAGTCAATGTACAACAGGTTTTAGGTGTCTTGAATCTTGAAGCAACACTCTGCGTTATTCATGAGGGATGCTTTATTTCTCTCAGGAGTAAGTTTCTCCCCTCATTCATTTGTGCATCATTCATCCTCATGATGGACATTTGGGCCTGGTTGTCTCTGACAACAGCCTCCGGAAAGAAATGAACTGCTCCATCCCTGTGACTCAAACCTTTCTTACTCATGCTGGCAGCAGCCCTGGCCGTGAGATAATGAAAAGAAGATAACGGCCACCTGTTACTCAGATGGGCAAGCATAATTCAGATTAAAACATCTTCCTGATGTCACACACTTCACTTCAGAGGTTCACCTACGTCAGAGGAACTGCCACAAGGAAGATGCTGGCTCTCTGCTGGATTTGCTGCTTGTGCTTTCAGCAGGGAGAAGAAACAACGTGGTCTTCACAGTGCAGAGGAAAGAGGCTTCAGCAAGGATCAGGGAGATACTTCATCTAACTAACTGGTAGTGACTCATTTACCAGGAGAAAGGCATCCTCCTGTAAGGAAATCCAGAGCACATCATGGATGCTGCTGTACCTGGATGAAAGCTGATGTGTAACTACACCAGCCTCCTGGCACGAGAGCACCCCTGACTGCTCTCTCTTCTCTCTCCCTCACGTTTGGGCCCTCCCCAAATCCTGCTGCCTTCATCCCCAAACATCTTCAGGACCCCCTTTTTCTTTCATACCCTTGTTAGTTGATGTCACTGCAGCACATTAGCTGAATAATGCCTCTTACTTTGCACAGCTTCCCCTTCCATCCTCAAAGACATCCTCCCCTTTCATGCTCAAAAGACAGTCTCTAATGTCAGGTCAATGCGTGGCACATGGCTCCCTACAGGAACACACAGCAACGTGGGCTGAAATCATCCCGTGTTGTGAAGACATGGGCATTGTGTGAGAGAAGGAAGGCTGTGCCGAGCCCCAGGTGCAACCTCAGATCTGAAATGCCTTGACAAGGTCGGCACAGCCTCTCACCTCAGCTCACCCCTGCTCTGTTATGACTGCTCCTATGTCCTGACTGCTGAGGTAAGGCTTGGAAATTACACTCAGAGCTTCACATTGTATCAAGACCTGCAGAAGACCTCCTACTCTGGGCAGCAGGGACACAGGAGGCTTCCCTTACTTTAATCTCCTACCACAAGCACAGATGTCTCTTCTTGATCTTGGTACCAAACTTTCAAGATGATCAGGGGAAACAGCTTCAAAAGCAGCTCTGACCAGCTGGGCAGGCACACACGTACTCACAGGCAGTGTCCCGCAAGAAAATGAGGAGAAAAAATGTCTTTTCTCTGTGATCCACTGACCAGCAGGTGAAGGCATAGGCAAAGCTGGTCTTCTGGAGGGCAGGAGGCCAGCCCTGACCCATGCACATCCTGAGTCAGGACAGACAAGTGCCTCAGCCTCGGAAATTACCCCCAGTGCAGCAAATTCTGTTCAGCTCACCAGGCACGCTGAATCTACTCCCTGTCAGCAAATGCTGTGCATGACAGCCCAGCAGGAGACCTGAAGGACTCATCCAAAATGACTGAGAAGACTAATAACTACTGCTGAGTCAGCACAATGCCAGCTTCTGTGCCACTCATCCCTCCACCACAGTTCCTCACTCTCTCCATTAGTCTGATCTGTAGCCATCACGCATTACCTCCTCCCTTTTGAATTGTCCAGACTGTCTGTTGGTATAAATTCCCAATCCTGACCATTACCAAATGCTGCCAAACCATGTCCCATTGGAAGATACAGCCATAGCAAAAGTACCACATGAAGCGTGCTTGGGCAACTGCCTAAGAACACAGCCCTGAACTCTTACAGCCATGATGGAGCAAGAACTGAGGCCATCAGCTGCAACAGCCTCCTGGGTAGTCCTCTTGTGGGTGTCACTTGGGAAGACAATATGTTTCTCAGACGACCTTAAGTTATAGGGATCTAAAGGCAGCAATTTAGTGAAACACAGACATGCACTGCCATGGTCATTTCTTATTCAGGACTTTCTTGATTTTAGGACATAGGACTTCAGGTTTGGCTGGTTGCATCTGGGGATCACATGCAATACAGTCAGGCATCTCCTGCAAGAAGTTTCCCCTCTTGAGGAGACTTACTTTGGATTCTTAGACGCTCAAGGGAAATAATGTGTCCCAGTCCCAGTAAGGCTATCAGTCAAGTCACCTCCATGGAACACGTTAGAGAACTGCATTTCAGAGATTCTCAGACTGCTTAGATTGGGCTTTCCTCCTCCTTCCCTGCCTGGACTCCACCACCAGCATGTACAAAGGGTGGCCTCTCCTCTGTCCTGTTGGATGACTACCTGGGATGGTGAGCGAACAAATGTATTCATTTCACTGGGGCAGAGTAGTTCAAAGATCTGCTTGTTCAGTCGTGTGACCATCAGAGGTGTGTGCCCAGGCAGTTTCCAGCCTCCCCACAGCTGAAGAGACCTGGGGGCTTCTCTGCTTCCCCTGGAAAAGATCTTGTATTCCTCCTGAACTTAACCCCCAATGGGACACAGCTCCCCCATTCTGACAGATATTCCTTCTGCCTAATGGACCAGCACAGATTAGGTCACAACGTCTGGCCCTTTCAGATACCCACTGGGTTACTGCATGAAGAAATAAGTTTACAATTCTAAACTAAGCCATAGGAAACTTTCTAATTACTTCTGCTTTTGTTCTCATATCTTGATAAGGATAAGCCACCTATATCTACATCTCTGCCCATCTGTCTTTTCTCCCCAGTAGCTTTGAAGCCGCTCACCAATTTCCACCACTTTTAGAAGAAACTGTAATGTGAACTTGATAGTAATCTGTTCTGCTGGGCCTGCCATCTGGCCAACCTGGGAATATACAAAAAAGAGCAAAAAAACCCAACACACACATAGTGCAGACTCAGCTGCAATGTGATCAGCTCCTTCTCTGTCCAGTTACAGGAAAGAAACAGGAGCTGGGGGTCCTGTAGGGTGGGGTGAGACACAGGGTCATGGGAGAGAACTGCAGGAATCGGATATCTCCATCATCTTACAAGACAACCTGTGATGGAATATCTATCTGCCTGAGATGATAAGGATGCAGACCAGGGTTCAAGGGAACTGGTGGATGTTTTGGATTTCACAGGAAACCAGGCTTCACTACTGCTGCTGCTCAAAAAACTACTTGTTTCTAGCAAAAGACAAAACTTGGAAAATATTGCTTTAAAAAAAAATAATAGAGTTTTGCATTTGTTTGGGTTTGTTCTTTTTTTTTCCTCCACATGTGAAACTTTTCCATTATTTCTGTGTAAAATTTACACTATAAAGGGTTTTACTATAAAAGGTCAGTAAATGAGGGAGAGTGGAAATTTTCAAATGGCCACGTGAAACCACTTACAATCTTCCTGCTCATCCATATGACACGCAAGACCTGATCATCTCAAACCTCTTCTTCCTGAATTGAGACAGCCTCTACTTATACTGTTTGGGTAAGAGATGTCTGCAATCACTGACAATTCTTTTTAATAAGATAACAGAGCATCTGAGGCAACTGCTACCTGGTGTTCCACCCCCCCCCCAGGAAATCAAGGATGCCAACACGTGCCGGTTAATTTTGTCCAGACATGACAATATTATCTCTACTCTGTGACTTCCTCTGCTTCAGAAAAGAGGCTTGGAAGAGAAAGGAGGTTCCTCTCCAGCTCTGTGAGGACACTAGCATCGAAAACAGCAGAGATTTGGGCCGTGTTTCTGGTATACCATTTCCCAACTCCTCCTGAAACCAACAGCAGCTCTGCTCTGGATTTCCAGCTGGGCAGTAGCTGACAGTTCCCTGGACTAAAACTGAGCCCAGACACCTTTCTGAAGAAATCAACAGCAGTACAAATCGGACAGGCACATCACCAGGAGACCACGTGTTCATCACAGGGACACAGCAGGACAGATCAGCCAACAAGCTGGATTCTTGTAACAGCAAGAAAAACAAACCTCCAAAGTCCAACAACAAGCAGGTTGACCGTGACTCTTCGGGTTCATACAACTTCAGAGCTTTTTGGTAAGCACCAAACAATCAGGTTTTCAGGATCCTACACACCACCAGCTCAGAGTAAAATGTTTGCATCTGGACAGAAGTGTGTTCTATATCTCTTTGGCACTGAGATACCTAACTGCACAAAGCCCTGTAGCATGTCTGAGCCAACGTTTTCTCATGGTCTCTATTTCTGACTGCCCCTGGATGCCTTTCCTCCCCTTCATCCTCTCCATTTTGTTCTCTGAAACAGTCAGAGGATTGACCTGAGGCTCACATCATATCTAGTCCCAAGACAAATCATGCCCAGAACAAGTTCTCAATCTGAAGAGAATCGTAGCAACCACTAGGAAAAGACTTATCAGGTCATGTTATCCATTCCCAGGGGCCAGCATATGATTGTTCCCTACAATATATACTCCAGGGCTTTGTCCAGTTTTGTTTAAATGATTGAAATAAAAGAACTTCTACTCCCTCCCTTAGGAAACTATTCTGCTGTCTAGTAGATCTAGCTATTAGGAAAATTTTTTTGATACACAGCCTGTATTTTTCTATGCTGTCTTTTACCACAGTGTTCTTTTACAGCCCTCAATCCAACACACCCCATTTCTCTCCATCACTGCTCGCTCCTTTACACTGCTTGGAGATAGTCACAGCTTCATCCCTTAGTCAACATTAGCTATAAACGAAGCTCTTCGGGGCAGAGTCCTGCAGCAAGAAAGACAACAGGTGCTTTACAACATATACCTAGATTCATTTTAAATTTCTCTTCAGAAGCAGCTCCTTATGAGCTCTTCAGAAACTTGCGGGCTCTTTGCTGGAGTTGTGCACAGTCCTTACAGAGGCAGGACCATTGTAGAAGGGTTATTAATTCCCTGGACTGCAAAATAGCCTCTTTGGGAATATAGGTCTGACTGGTCATCACTATAATATTATGTTCTCATTGTACAGCAAACTTTTCCTGATGCTGTCATTTCTTCACATCCCAAAGGCTCCTTCTACTGCATGTATGTGATTGCAGTAAGTATTATTTTTCCTCAATCCCCTCTATCTTGGGCAATTTTAATAGTTTTCTGTAACTGATTTTGGTTGCTCACAGTTTATTGGCAATGATCTGAGACCTGTCCATGAGAGGGCAAGATGAAGGACTCGCCACCTTCAGAGTTGGCAGGATGATCCAAACAGCACTCTGCAGGATCGGGGTAAAATGCATCAGGAAGAAGCATAGGGGTGCAGTCTTAAGAAGCAGCCAAAACCGAATGGGTTTCTTCTTCCTTTTCTATGCTGTGATGACAGAAAAGGGGCATGAGAAATTTCTGATATCTCTTTGATCGAAGGGTTACTTCTTTTCGAACTAAAACCAGCATTAAGTCTGAGCCTTCGTGGAGTTAACAGGATTCTGCTCTCAGACCTGCCAAATGCTTGAGACAGCTCTCGGACACTGCCAGGGCTTGAGAAGCTGGATCTCAACCAAAACACTGCTAAATAAAAACATTACCAAAGGCCAGCATGCAGCAGAGTGGCTCAAATCATTAACGACATAGTAATTGTTCCCTCTGAACCTTTGATGACATTATCCACTGCAGTCCACAGAGCTCTTTTGCAAATCAGTGTGACACCAAATGCTGTCCGAGCTGGTCTGGCAAAAAGCACATCCAGTGAGAGACGCAGGGTGACATTTAGGGAAGCAGATCAGCTCAGTTTTCACTGGAGGAACTGCATTTTCCTCTAGAAGTCTCCTCTCTATGCAACTAAGAAACTTAGAAGAGCATAATTTGCCAAGAGTTTGCTCACCTTTTTTTTTTTTTTTGTGCTCTATCTACTGCAGATTGTTTCTGTGCACAATAAATAAAAAAAAAGGATATATTTGAAACTTTTAAAAAATACTAACAGGCACATGGTATTTTGAGTAGATTCTCCTTTCTGCTGTTTGAGAAACCATGGCTTCCCCCATCCAAAAGGGCAGCTAAAGGAAGGGTCAGAGATTCCCTCTGTGCTCAACTTCAGTCCCCATTAGAAAAACATCCCAGCAAATCAATTGGGAGACATGATTTTTACTAATACAGATAAAGTAATACAAACTCTGATCTAGACAAAGTTGTACAGATATGAAAGCGTTTCTTCTAGAGTAGTCTGTCTCGTCAGGTAAACAGTCGATCGTGGAGGAACCACCAGTTTCTCTTCACACTCAAAGCACTGTGGTCAACAGCTTGATGACCAAGTGCAGAGCAGTGACCAGTGGTGTTCCTCAGGGGTCAGTGTTGGGACCAGTGCTGTTTAACATCTTTGTTGGTGACATGGACAGTGGGATCGAGGCACCCTCAGCAAGTTCACCGATGACACCAAGCTGTGTGGTGTGGTCACACGCTGGGGGGAAGGGATGTGCCATCCAGAGGGACCTGGACAGGCTGGAGAGGTGGGACTGTGTAAACCTCATGGAGTTCAACAAGGGAAAGGGCAAGGTCCTGCACATGGGTCAAGGCAATCCCAAGCATTAATACAGGCTGGGCGATGAGTGGATTGAGAGCAGGCCTGCCTAGAAGGACCTGAGAATGTTGGTTAATGAGAAGTTCAACATGACCCAGCAACATGGGCTTGCAGCCCAGAAAGCCAACTGTATCCTGGGCTGTGTCAAAAGAAGCGTGGCCATCAGGTCGAGGGAGGGAATTCTCCCCTCCACTGTTACGAACACCCCCCCCTGCAGTGCTGTGTCCAGCTCTGGGGCCCCCAGCATAACAAGGACATGGACCTGTTTGAGCAGGTCCAGAGGAGGTCCACAGGGATGGTCGGGGGCTGGAGCACCTCCCCTGTGAGGACAGGCTGAGAGAGTTGGGGGTGTTCAGCCTGTAGAAGAGAAGGCTCCAGGGAGACCTTATAGCGGCCTTCCAGTGCTTAAAGGGGCTACAGGAAAGATGGGGAAGAACTTTTTACAAGGTCATGTAGTGATAGGACAAGGGGCAACAGTTTTAAAGTGAAAGAGAGTAAATTTACATTAGATATAAGGAAGAAATTCTTCCCTGTGAGGGTGGTGAGGCCCTGGCACAGGTTGCCCAGAGAAGCTGTGGCTGCCCCCTCCCTGGAAGGGTTCAAGGCCAGGTTGGACGGGGCTTTGGGCAACCTGGGCTAGTGGAAGGTGTCCCTGCCCATGGCAGGGGGGTTGGGACTAGATGATCTTTGAGGTCCCTTCCAACCCAAACCATTCCACAATTCTATGATATCTTCTCCTTTGCTTCTCATTCTCTGTCCCTTCATGACCATGATAAGGAATTAGCCAGAGGGACACAAGTTTTCCTGATTCTAGATCTTTGCAATCATAGATTTCTTTACATCAGTTACAGCAATTATTGTATCTTCTATGAAGAAAAGCACTCTCTTTTGACTCTGACTGGCTGCAGTTTTGGCCAAGGCTATTTTCCATGCAAACACTCTAATTTTGCAGCAGCTTTATTAGTTGAAACCTGGCTTCAATGTTCTAACAGCTAGAACAAGTGGAGTTCGTCATAATTACCCTCATCACATCACATAGAGCCTGAGCAGTGATTCAACTGGACTGACAGATAGATTTCATCATAGGGGTATACGTATTTCATTTAAAAAAAAAAAAAAAAAAAAAAAAAAAAAAAAAAGTTTTGTTCAAATGCTTTGAATCGACTTTATTTTACCAATGTATTATTTTTCTTATTTTTATTCCTCTTATTCCCAAAAGAGGCTTATGCTTGAAAATACAAGCAAGAAGAGATTTCTTAATTTTCCTTTACAAATCTGAACTGTGTCTTGCCCATTGTTTTTGAAAAACTGAAATAATTCACCCAAAACTTCTACAAAGGAAGAAGTTAAATTCTGATTGAGAAAGCATTTTTGGAAGTTGAAACCAAGAAAGTTAATGGGAATATATTGCCCAACTCTACTGTTCTGTTTAGTTGTACACTGAGCCAGTACTAACTTTGAGGTACATTTATCCTTCCACCTTGAAGACAGAAGAGCTGAGCTAAAATGTGAAGGTCGAAGTTTTGAAACATCGTTCAGGGTTGTCTACAGGAAGATTTGCTCAAATTGCAGTATTAGGGTAATTACACCACTGGAGCTAGACTGGTCTAACTCACTGGGTTGGCACTTTCGTGATAGAAACTTTTATCTCAAAGAAGCAAGCACACACCAAGAACGTAGAGACTGTCGGTACCTTTCCCCACCAAGACCACCAAGATGAAACCAGAGGTGTTTCTCATGGGATACTGAGCCAACAGAAACTCTTCAAGTTAAGTTAGGTGTTTTAGGAGTCTGAGCCTAACTGTTATTAAGCCCAGAACTTGAGTTCACATGCAGTGAAAATCTCCTTCCTAAAAAGATGGATGTCCACCTCAGTTAGGGCTTTAGTCTCCACTAATCAAGCTGCAATGCTCTCTCTGAACTCACTGCTCCTATAGCTAAAAGTCTTCCTGTTTTCAATCCAAACTTGTTCACGGTCTGTTTGTTCTCATAAAAGTCCTTAGCTCAAACAGCAGTCTTCCCAGTTTGTCTTCCCTACTCCCATAGACTAATAAAGATCCGCCATATCTCACTAGCCTGTTTATTTGTTGGGTTTGGGTTTTTTTTTTTTTTGTTTTTTCCCCTAGGTTGAATAAACCAGCCACTGCTCATCAGCTGCATTATACTTTCACTTTCATAGCATTTTGCATCTTTCCATCTTGAATTAAATTTTTTTGCACATCAACACCCCAAATGTAGAGAAACACAGAAATTCAATGCTCCATTTGTACAGACTTTGAATAGTATTTTATACCATTTTAGACAGATCTTGTATATAGCACTCACACAAAACTTGAAATAAAGTACTGCATTTGGAACCTACTTGTCTTTGGTTCACAGTACTAAATCCATGGGATCTTATTTTGTCTCACACTGATGAAAACAGAGTAATCTTTCTTGGTGACTATGAACTCAGAGCAGTGTAACTCAAGTACATATGAGTTTGTGGTTTACGTAGAGACAAGTGTTTTGAGCTAAGTTCCATGTTAGCATTAAACAGATGGATGCTAAAAAGAAACTTTCCATACACTGCCAGCATCTCTCCAACAAACGACCCATGAAAAGCAAGATGGGGTTCACGTGTGCTACCGAGTCTTGAAGCTGACAGGCATATCCCAATTAGTTATTCTAAAAGTGGCTTGGTTTAGTCTCCCCAACACATTTCCAGTTCCCAACAAATTCTTTTGCTGAGACCACTCTGAGATCTTTCACCTCTCCTTTTATTTCTTTATTGTTTACAGACATCTACTTTTCCCACGTCAGCCCTGATAAGCACACCGAGCACCAAGATTGCAGGAGGCAGTAGAGTGAGACACCATTTAATGCACCTGACTAGGCATAATCAGAGCAATCCATCACTTCAGTTTTCTACTCCCAGCCAACAGGAATAGTCAAACTGAACAGGAAGAAGTGGGAAGCCACTTACCAAAAGTTCTGCAAACCTCTACCCCTCATCATTTCTCTTTTGCTGGGTGGAAAACAGTGTCCTACTACATTCTTTTCATATCATAACCAAGTGTATTTTGTTTCATCCCTGAACACCCCCATACAAGGTAGTTCAAGAAATCAGACTGACAAAATACCGATATTCTGAGCAGTCATAGCCATTGTTTACACAGTTTTTATACCTGAGAACCTCCATTGTGGTCCACAACCCCACAATAGCTATATAAAGGGGCTATATAAAAGACACAGAAAAACATGAGATGGTCCCCGACTATTCACAATTCTGCCTTGACAATGGGAACTACCATCTGCACTTTCCAGACATGGATACCGGAGAGGGAGAGGGCCTAGTCATGAAGAATACAGATCAGACCAAGAGTCTGACACCCCTGCAAAAAAGGCCATGGAATGAGGAAAATTATTAATCTGTTCAACAAAGGAGAAAACCCATGAGTAGGATTATTTAAAACAAAACCCTGGCTAACATCCTTTAGAACCGTTCCTGTAGGGATTTAAGTCTCAGTTTCAGCTTCACTTGTAAGCTTTGAAGCTTATATAAATAAGGAGCGGCACTGCTGAGGGTCCACTAGATCTCCTGTCTAATAGACATAAGAACCATCCATTGCACAACCCCTTCCTATGCCCTGTACTGCCAGTGTGGTATTATCTCACTCTAATTTGGGACTGGATTTGCAGACACATGCTTAAGTTTGAACTCTCAGTAAGGATCTTAGCATAGTTTTGTGGAAGCCAAGTTTCCTCAGCTGCATGTTTTGGGGAATCCATATATATAATCATGCGGTGGGTTGACCTTGGCTGGCCGTCAGGTACCCACCAAGCCATTCTACTGCCCCCCTCCCCCTCGCTGGACAGGGGGAGAAAATAGATTGAAAAAACTTGTAACTCAAGATAAGGACAGGGACATTGCTCAGCAGTTACCATCATGGGCAAAACAGACACAACTTGGGGAAGACTAATGTACTCTCAGTTAATAACAGAGTAGGATAGCGAGAAAGTAAAGCAAAACTAAAAAGGCCTTACCCCGCTCCTCCCCTCTTCCCAGGCTCAACTTCACTCCTCTATTCCCAACACTTCTGCCTCCTCCTCCTCTTCCCATTTGCTGCAGGGGGTTTGGGAACAGCAGTTGTGGTCAATCCATAACACTTTCTCTCTGCCTCTCCTTCCTTCTCATGATCCAGCGTGGGGTGACTGCCAAGGGATACAGTCCGTCATGAACTGCTCCAACATGGGTCCTTCCCACAGGCTGAGGTTCTATAAGAACTGCTCCAGTGTGTCCATAGCATGGGGTACAGTCTTTCAGCAACAGACTGCTCCAGCGTGGGACCCCACGGGGTCACAAGTCCTGCCAGCAAACCTGCTCCAGCGTGGGCTCCTCTCTCCACAGGGCCACAGGTCCTGCCAGGAGCCTGCTCCAGCGTGGGCTTCCCATGGGGTCACAGCCTCCTTCGGGCATCCCCCTGCTCTGGCGTGGGGTCCCCCCCGGGCTGCAGGTGGGTCTCTGCTCCCCCATGGAGCTCCATGGGTGCAGGGCACAGCTGCCTCACCACGGGCTGCCCCACGGGCTGCAGGGGAACCTCTGCTCTGTGCCTGGAGCGCCTCCTGCCCCCCTTCCTCACTGGCCTTGGGGTCTGCAGGGTTGTTTCTCTCAAATATATTCACTCCTCTCTCACAGCTGCTGCACACCATTTTTTACCCTTAAATATATCAAAGAGGTGCCACCAGCACTGCTGATGGGCTCAGCTTTGGCCAGCAGGGGCTCTGTCTTGGAGCCAGCTGGAGCTGGCTCTGACCAGCATGGGGATAGTTTCTTCTCACAGAAGCCACCCCTGCAGTCCCTGGCTACCAAAACCTTGCTATGTAAACCCAACACAGATCAATAGGGTTTTTTTATTTGCTAGCTTGGTTGCTTGCAAGTCTTGGAAGTAACAGCTCCACTTCCAGACTTGCTACCTCATTTGCTGCTGGGTCTCATTTGCCTTGCAAAACTGTAAGCAGTCTGATGGAGCTGTTGCCACCAGCTTCAAGTGCTCACACTGAGGCTAAAGCTGCTTCTGACTCCTGAAGACCTCCTGACTTCCTGGCTGTGTAGCAGTAGCAGCAGAATTATAAACCTAGCAATGTTTTATTTGTCTCTGCAGAGGACCAGCTTGAAAGAAACTGTCCCAGGGAGAAGACTTCAGAAAGCATCAGCACATCTACTAAGTAGTAACCACATTACTTTTCTTACTAGGCAGATAGGTGGTACGTGGCCTAAAGACAGAGAAGATTAAAATATTCTTCAAAAGAAAAAAAAATCTTCTTTGACTACACTGAATCTCAGATGGACTTCTGTACTCACTGGCCTACTTCTCCCATCAGTTTCTTTCTCTCTCTTTTCCATTATCTCCCTTCTTGTTGGCCATATCTATTCCTCTTCTTCTCCTGTCCCACCTGTGTGTCACTCCCATGCCATTCTCATGTCTTTACCCTACTTGTTTTTATTTGCTGTTATCACCTTTTCTGGGGTCCTATTTCCCTCCTCTCCCTTGCCCACTTTCTTTCACTCCCATCTGCCCCTTCTTCATTCCTCTCTGTCTTGACTAGGTCAAACACCTGCCTCCTTAGTCAATGCACAAGAATTAAAAAACTTCATAGCCTATAACCACCCTATACAACAGTTTTTCTATGACCATAACTGCCAACTAGAAACTATCAGCCTTATCTTTGCAGTCCAGATTAATTCTGGAGTAGTGCATTATAAAATTAGCCATCCCTGGCAAGGCTATTGGCCTTTAGTTTTCACAAGAATACAATTAAATGGCATTTGCACAGTCAAGCTAGAGCAAAGCTAAGAGGAGACAGACATCATGAAGTTATCAGATTAGGAAGCAACACAACTACTCCTTGGTTAGATCAAGCATTTGAACACATTATAAAATGTTTCAGAGGTAACACAGGCAAAATGAAACTGCTCTTAGGCACTTTCCCTCCTTCCCTCCCACCCCAGCAAACCGTGGGGAAATGCATGTAATAATAGAGAATGAGGAAAAGTCACTACCAGATGTCCAGACTTGGGGTTTGCTCAGAAGGTAACTTGTGTCACACCAGCAAAAAGGTTAACTCGGTGGGGACTCCAGAGCATGCACACAGCCCGCAGTCTTTCCTAATTCAACACACATGCACACATCATAATCAGAGCTGCTCCCTCACCCCAGGGCTACATCTTCAGCTTGTATAAGCCAGCAGAATGCCCCAGAGGAGGTACTTTTGATTTATGTTGGCTAAAAATCCAGTCCCAGAGCCTCTTCGCGTATGAGAGGATGTGTTAGCATAACTGGAGAGTATCTGGGCTTAAGGAAGCCTTGCTCACACACAGATTTTCATCGTGCAGATAGGCACTTGTATATACATGAGTAGCAACTCAAGCCTCTCTTCTCCAAATCAGCTTTTGATTAGCGATGGGCAGTGCTCCGGAGCTGCTGTCCACAAGCTCCATCCTGCTGGGGCAATCTCCCCGCAACTCAGGGAGACAGTTCAAAGGAGATTAAATCAAACAAATTTGCTGAGCATGCCCTGCTATGTCATCAAAGAGGTCCCTCAAATCAGTGCATTTGGTATAATTTTGGAAGAAAGCTATAAAACATGAAACTGTTTCAAACCTCCCTCCTTTTTTTTTTTTCTTCTTCAGAACCTGCAACATGGTTTGCTCATGTAAATTGGAAAAGTTAAACATTTGTCCAGCCCTCTTTAAATATCTATGCCACGTCCAAAGTTAAGCATCAGTACCACTATTAGGAAACCCAGGATCCTAATGTGGTTGTTCTTTAGAGGAAGGGAGGCAAGAGACACTGGCTTTAGCATAGGATCTGTAGTCCCTTGGTGTCTGTCAATGCCAAGTGTTCTAGGCACTCAAATCATTACACAGTGATAACACGTCCTCTGGGAATGAGGTTCAACTTTTGACGACCCACACAAGTTTTATGTGTGAATCCTGTTCAGCATAGCTCTGTTTCTCCACCCACCCGCAGCCAAAGGAGCAGACTGGCTTAATTTACTGCTGTTTAAAAACAGACGCTGGCCCTCAATTTATCTCCATCAAGAGAAAAAATACCCAAGCTCCTCAAATGAAAAGCCCTGCAGGATTCTGCCTGTGCAAATGTGAGATGGAGATTTGACAATAAAAAAGACATTTCATTTGTCTTATTAGTGGCTGACTACTGTGGAAGGTGTTCAATCAATTAGACTGATCTTGGACTCCTGAATTATTGATAGAGAGAGCTGGATTACACTCTCAAATGCTTTTAGCTTAATTGCCCAACCCATCATTGCTTCATTTTCCTTTTCTTATGTATATAATTTTTTGTTGTTGTTTTGTTTTTTAACTATAGCAGCTTGCCAGCGGCTGGCCCCGTTACTTTGCTGCTGTTGCCAGCGCTGCTGAAGCTGATCCAGGGAGTGAGTGCTGAAGCCTTGGCCGGGCAGCACTCGTCGGGTGCAGCAGGCAGGCACTGTCAGGGTGGTGCCAGCATCCCCCAGAGACCAGCTGGGACTGGGTAGGAGAACAGCACCTTCCTGCTATGAAAAAAGACACTTATGGGGGATCAGGGGTGCCCCTCTTCTACCTCCAGCCCACTCTGTACATTTTATAACTCTCAGTGCTTTTCCATGCCTCTCTCTTCGAACATCTGTAGCACTTTGGTTTCTGCCCCGCTTCCTTCCCTCTCCCCACATGCTGAAACACATTACAACACAGATCTGCAGCTCATCTTGGCCACTATACCATCTCTGGCATCTTTTGGGTACCCAAATGATCCTTCTTACCCCATCATGACCACCATGGTTCCCCCTAAACCTTCTTAACCTTCCCCTCTCCACCCTCAATACCTTCCAGCCTCTTCTCACGTCCCCCTTCTCATCATTTCTCAGCTCTTACACCCTCTCCCCCCTTTTCCACACTGGGGCCATCCTCTCCCTCCTCCACTTGTAGCCTGGAGTGGGCAGTTCAGTGTAAAAATCGTCAGGATTTGGAAACACTAGCAAAATAGTTAAACACAGCCAGCAGAGACAAGTGTCATTAGGTGCACGACTTTGAGAAATCCAGTGTGCACACAAGCCCTGAACTGCACTGACCTTGATTGTTTAACTCTCGCTGACGTACCGGGACATTACCTGAGACAGATTCACTGTATTTGAGCATGCTCCATATTTTATAGACTAAGCACATCTTAAATGCCTTTAAAGTGTGATTCCCGGCAACTCTTTTGCACGCTAGCCTGAAGCAGGGAGACAAGCACAAACGGATTTATAAGGACATGGGAGCTATTTCACTGCAAGAGAGGAAAAAGAGAAAGGCGGGGAGGGGAAGAGCAAAATGAGATGGGAAAGGGTATGAAAAAGAGATTAAATGAGCAGAGAGAAGAGGTGAAAAGGAGAAAGGAGGATATGAAGAAAGAGAGAGAGAACAAGAGAACATGACAATGAAATAAAAACATGAGGAAAACTTGCCCATGGAAAATGGCAGATATGCGATGTGAATGCTTGGAAGAACAAGAACTCCTGGTGCCAGATGTGAAACAGGGTATTTCTGTGATAACAGGAACATGATAGGATCGGTACAGGCTACTGGGTGATATGATAGGAGAGAGAAATAAAAGCTCTAACATCAAAACTGCAGTGCAGGTGAATAACACGGTAGCTCATAAGGATTAAAAAAATTAGATCATGCATATAACAGGATCCATCTGAACAGAATTCATTTTCTGAGAAGCTGTTACAGATCTCTGCCATTGGATGCAGACATGAAAGAGATCTCTGGGAAATTATTAGAAAGATAAATAATACTGGGAAATGTGTCATTTTGCAATTTTCTAGATGGCAAGTGGAGAATTACTGTTACTAATGATACTTCAGCTCAGTCTGTCCTGGATGTAATAGGCAATAGATTTTTCTCCCCTGAAACAGCATCAGAGCCAGCAAAAAGCAATTCTATCTTATACTCAGTTTAGATCAACAGTGAGGACACTACGCAAAAGAGTTTGATCAAATGTTCACTACTAGTGTTTAAACTAAAAAGAAGGATAAGCAAAAGCAGGTATCTAAGTCCTTCATTTCCGAAGCACAATAATGAAAAATTAAAGGGATTAATAACTGAATCACTTGGTATGAAGAATGCAGGGATGATAAAAAAGCATCTTGAGATTTCTCCATGACAAATCCACAAAGAATACCAGGACTAGATTACAGTAATGCTTATTGCAATAGATCTTGCAACCTATTGCAAGATTACAGTAATACTTATTTCAAGGGAAGAATTGACAGGGACATTTAAATGAGCAGGAGAAGGACAAAACAACAAAAGTATAAATATTTTTGCTAAGTTTCTACATGTAGGAATCAGATGAGAACTGCCTAGTGAACACTAAAACAAATAGAAGAGGGTTCTTTGGATATGTAAGGAAAGAAGGCAGCTGGGGAACAAGGGCAGGATGAGGATAAGCCATACATTAGAAGAATACTTTGCTTTGGTTTTCAGCAGAAAGGAGGTTACTTAATACTCAGGAAAAGTCCAGATAGACACCAGTAACTGGGACAGAGAACTAGTCACAATTCTTGAACAACTGCCCACATCCTCAAATGTAGAAACCAAGTATCAGAATTAATTAAATAAATAAAGTGGAAAAATATTGCAGGTGTGTATCTTGTTGCACTCCAGTGAGATTAATTAATATGCCCCACAGGGAATCCCTCATGAAAATGGGGAATGCTGAAGAATTAAATAAGAAATGTCAACACCTTGTGTTGCATGGGAGAGGATTGACCTAGAAAGAGTTAATGGCTGTGTTTTATTGCCCTGATTAAAGAGATGTTTGTGGGAGCTTATGAGCAAAACAAGCCTTTAGTGTAATAATGGGTCAACGAAGAAACATCAGAGGAAGGAGCAGCTGAGGCAGGGTAGAGTTCCACAGATCTCAGCAGGCTGCAGACATAGGTTGGTGGCCGGGCAACTGGCAGATGCACCAAAGCCAAAGCCGTGATGGAGAGAGGTCCCATCCCTGCAGGCACACATGGAACTACTCACGGTGGGGCTGATCTTCATTAATATTTCCATTTCTGGGATTCCAGTGAGAATAGAATAAATTGGAAT
>NW_020799095.1:148827631-148890076 GCF_003259725.1 Athene cunicularia
GGAATGGAATGGAATAGAATAGAATAGAATAGAATAGAATAGAATTAGAATAGAATAGAATAGAATAGAATAGAATAGAATAGAATAGAATAGAATAGAATAGAATAGAATAGAATAGAATAGAATAGAATAGAATTTCTGTTGGAAGGGACCTACAATGATCATCTAGTCAACTGCCTGACTGCTTCAGAGCTGACCAAATTAAAGCATGTAATTAAGGGCATTATGCAAATGAGTCTTAAACACTGACAGACAGGTCATCAGCCACCTCTCTAGGAAGCCTGTTGCAGTGTTTGACCACACTCTCAGTAAAGAAATGCTTCCTGATGTCCAGTTTAAACCTCCCCTGTTGCAACTTTGATCCATTTCCATGCATCTTGTCACTGGATACCAGGGCAAAGAGATCAGCACCTCCCTCTCCACTTCCACTCCTCAGGAAGGTGTAGACAGCAATGAGGTCAACACTCATCTTCCTTTTCTTTAAACTAGACAAGCCTAAAGTCTGTAGTCACTGCCTGCCAGCCCATTCACCAGCTTTGTTACCAGCTAGCAAGTCACACACACGTCCATAATAAAGGAGGGCTCATCAAAAACTAAAATGGGAGCATTGGAAAGGTTTGCACAGTCACCAGGCACCCCTGACAATATAGGAGGTGAGTGTCTTTGGGGGCACAGGCTGTCAGCCCCTTTCCAGGGGGCTGGGAAAGAGCTGAAACAGAATGAAAATGGTGCCCTGGCAAGGTTGCCATATCCCCAAACACAGAGCACAGACCTGTCTCTGCTCACCCGTGCCACCCCAGCCTCTTCCCACCTCTCACAAACCCCGAGTGACTGGGTGAGTGCAGTGGCACGTCCCTGCCTTGTGAGGCCAATCCCCGTCCTGCTGATGCAAAGGAGATCTGGAGCTGCCTTTCGACCAGCCAGTGCCAGCAAAGACAAACTGTACGAAAACAAGGAGACGCTTTGCTTACACTGAAGCACCCCAGAGAATGATTTCATCCACAATAAATCTCCTTTCTCAGCAGTGGAGATCACAAGGGCCTGGGCTGTTCTTGCATTTAATTCCCCTGATTGACGTTCGTCCCAATTTACCATGTTTTAAGCATAGAACTGAGGCTCTATCTCTTTTGCTACTGATTCACTGTATTCTCCTGTTTAAACTGTTCTCTGCCTGAGTTTGCCATGGTGCTAAGACACATCCTGAGAGATTCAGTCTTATACTGCACTGTCCTTGGCCGCTGCCTTGGGCTGAGGAAGATGCAGTGTCTTGGCCACCAAGAAAGATTATTTTCCACTCTCCAGAAAGAGATGCTATGCAGCCCCAGTGAGCTTGAGCTGCTGAAAACATCTGGGTGGTCCCAGTCTGAGGAAGAAGTAGCAAGTCTACCCCTGGCAACACCACCAGATCTGGGTTGGCCTTGGTCTTTCATGGCCCTGCTCCAGCCCAAGGGCTGGCGAGACGCTGGTGCATGCCCAGGTCCCAGATCCCAGTGTGTCCCCACGTTCATACCTTGCTCATGACAGAAGAGCAAGAGAGATGCTAAATGCCAGGTCACGCTACAAGTCCCAGGGGCCGGAACAGTCTCTGTGTTCTGGATTTGAGGTGCTCAGACATTAATTCAGTGGGGGCACAGGTGTCTGGACTTAAAGCCATATTAAATTATTTTGACATAGTAAGACAGTGACAAAGAGAACCTGAAAGAATAAATGCAAGCTTGGGTAAAAAAAAAAAACAAAAAAAACCCAAACAAACACAACATATAAGTATGACTTTTAAATTGAGCTTTAAAGGAAATCATGGAATCACAGAATTGAATGGTTTGGGTTGGAAGGACCCTTATAAGAACATCTAGTACCAAGCCCCTGCCATGGGCAGGGACACCTTCCACTAGACCATGTTTCTCAAAGCCCCGTCCAACCTGGCCCTGAACATTTCTGGAGGGGGCAGCCACAGCTTCTCTGGGCAATGTGTTACAGTGCCTCATCGCTGCAACCAGTTTCCCCAGAGCATCTTCCAGAAGTGAATATAATTCCCTTCTTACTAGTTTGGGGTCGAATCGTTTTGTATCACAAGCATACATATTTTTTTAGCCTTTAACACACAAACTGAAATTCTGATCCTGGCACAATGCTCCAGGACAGGCCAGTAAACAACCCCTCTGCAACTACCTAAAGTAGTTATAATGCAGCTTGGTGTCACCACGTGGCAGTGCAGCCCCCAACACTGCAACACCTCCTTACCCTGGGAACCCACAAAGCAGCAGCCTGATACAGAACAAACTCCTCAGCACTGTGCTCAAAATGTCCGTGCAGCCACGCAGGAGAGGTTTTCTTATACAGAGCTACTGCCAAGCATTTTCCAACACGTTTCTACATATTACTTAATCTATTATGACCATGACTGAAGGCACTTCCTGGGGACCAGGGAACAGCTGAAAGTACCAAGCACACAGACCATTAACCCCACACTGTTGTTACCTGCCAGATTGAGCATCACAGCGTACAAGTACCTCCTACATCTGTGGTCAGGGTCTCCAGCTGCTACCACAGTATAGATAAATACTACAGAAGCTCCTTTGCACAAACACAAAGGAGAAAAAAAAGAAAAAAATGAGCACCCTCTGGCCCTGATGGGGAAAATGAGAGACAGCTGACAGATTGGGACAGAGGAGATAGTGCAAGGAGACATCAGAACTCTGGGGAAGGTCCAAGTTTCCTTTCAACATGTATCCTCTGCCCTCTCACACCCTTGCGCATCGCACTCCCAGGATGTGGGGGAAGCAGTTTTGTGCCATGAACAGGAGCCACCTGGGACTGTGCTGTGCTCCTTCAGCTCGATAGTCCCTGTGTCTGCAATGCCTGGGACAATAAACCTGAGTTTGGTAAAGTCATAAGGGCTGAGATGAGGTCTTCCACTGCCAGCCCTGGATTTTACACTTGCCCTCAAGCTAACAGAGTGGAAATATTAGACAAGTTAATCTATTACCTGCATTGCTCAGTGAGGCTTTTATGATATCCCCCATCCCCCCTGGAGAGATGCTTAGTATACTCTGGGGCGTTAAGATACATTCATTTCCATTTCCAATTCCCTTTTATTCACCATCCATCTCCCAGATCCCATATCCCACAAGTAAAGAACCTTCCTCTCCAGCTCCTTCTTCCCAAAAATGCCTCCCATTGACCCTGACCAGCTGCTCTGAGCTTCGTTAGCACACCTGGGGTAGGAGTACAGCTCTTCAGATTACTCCTTCAGCTCCTTCATCACCTCAAACAACCTTGCACCTACTTGCACTAGAGCACCTAGTGTCTCTAGTAAACGTTGCTTTCAGCCCCCTTTTCAACAGAGACATGGTTTATTGTCCCCTAAGTAGCCCTTCACAGTTCCCCTTCTCAATCAGCACTGGGTAATGGTTTCCTAGGGACCATAATACTTAGCAGCACAGTAATTGAATGATATTATTAACAGCAGCAGCATCTGTGTTGTCTGTTTAATTAACTGGAGAGCAAATGAGGCCCTAAGAGTCATTAGTCTGATCCTTTATTGTTTTCCTAATGATCTGCAGCTTCTCTTATTTGATTATTGGCTAAGGATCCCCTTTACCAAAAAATGCACTTTTAATAAAATAATAACAAAACAACCCTCTATACTCCTGAATGGCATCTATAACTTCTCTCAAGCTGCAAATTAGATAACTGTAAACTTCTACTCTAAATACTCCAAATACACCATCTCTACTACTCCTTGAGTATCATAGGGAAAATAGGAGATGCGAGCCTATGTTTCAAAGGGAAAGAACAAAGCTGCAGTAAAAACTGTATTGCTGCAGAGCTGATAAGTGACAAAAGCAAAGCTCAACCTGTTATCAATTGTGGGGGTGCTGTCAGGGCTGGAGGAGGCAAGTCCACCTTTAGAGACTGCTGGCCACCAAGGAAGAGCTACAGTAACGCAGCACTGACAATCACAGCATTTCATTCCACCTCTGCACTTGAGAAAGGGATGGGGACCAAACGAAGAAGACATCCTCCCCACACTAATCAGGCTGAATTTATGGGCAGTCCATCAGCAGCACTTCCCATATCTCCACCTGGGAGCTTCTTGCATAGCTGGCACAGCCACTCTGCAGCAGCCCAAGCCCACAGTGCAAGCAATCATGCAACTCTGCCATCACACTGAGCCATGAGGTGGATGTGGATGTGGAGTCATCACTCCCTCCACACCCATTTAGCAGCCAGCCTGGTTGGGTGTTCGGGCTGAGGTTCATTGCTTGACAGCTGGTTATTGGCTTCTCCGCAAGGGGCATATGGAAATTTCCATGAAGATGATCCCAACTGCAGTTATTTAGCTTATCAGGAAGCACAGGCAATTGGCATTAACCAATTTAGAAAAAAATCCCATCTCAGGGAGGAAGGAGATCTTGCTGTTTGCATGCCTAAGATATTTGCTCCTGCTAAGGCTGTAAGTTAAGTTAAGCAGTAAAGGGTGTCAGATACAGTCATGTACAGATCTGGGGACATACCACATCCTCTTCAGTGGCCAGTCTTGGAAGTCTTAACACTACACAGCTTTTCTTTAATCTAACCTTGTGTAGATGGTTAGCCACGTGGTTTGCTAGCTGTGACACCAACCATCACCCTGCCAGAGGCATCTGGGCTGCCAACTGTAGGTATGTCAAAGCCTGTCTTCACTCCAACATCACGCTAAAACCTTTGTATGCTCGTGGACTTGGAAGCACTGTCTCTCCAGGTACTAGTCTGGAGACGGCTGTGCACAAACATGGGCCTTAGGTAAGAGAGATACACCCTCCTGCATTGTCATCAAACTCTACACACAGAGGAAGGGCATGGCGCCACGGTTTTGTTCAGGTTTAGAGATGTGGTGCTCGGGTAGTATTTATTTACTGACATTTGTGGGTCTGGTATTCAACATGAGATCTCTGAACATCAAGTCCAATCTGGCTGCTTTGTTCCAAGTCTCAAACCTCACTGCACAGCATCAGTACCAAGAAGTTAAAGCATATGAACATGACACAGCAGGACCAAGGCTGAGGCCTTGAGGGGCACTATGAAAGAAAAGCTTCCTGCAGCTACATGATCTCAATGCAAAATCCTCCAGGAGTCATTGTCTACTTACCTGAATCATCATTAAGGAGAAAAAGAAACCCGTATTCCCCTGTGATGGCCTCATTCAGTCCAATAGCGTGTTTCATCAACCAACTTCTGCTTGCACATATTAAATACAGAATGAAGAATGAGCAGAACTGGATTGTGGGGCTTTAATGTCTTCCCAAAGATATTGGGAAAATGACAGTGTCTTGTATGTGATGCTAAGAATAAACAGGAAAATCAAATGAACAAGGAAAAAACAGAAAGTGTAATGTCTCTTGTCACTACTGGACTTCTCTGTCTCAAGCCAAATTCACAGCTGCTCCAAGATTTGCAGAACTAAAAGGACTCTTTGGAACTCCAGACTGACTCTTCACTAGACCAACTTCTTAGCCAGGGTCCAGCTCCTTAACAATTACAGATGTCTCTGTCTCTGACTGGTTCACCTGGAAGTTCTGCTACACTTCCAACCAGACAAGAGATTTATTTGTAATCTCTGATTTGCTGCCCCTCCCTCCCTCCCTGGATCCAACAGCTGTTAGCTGCCTCCTGCTCAGTACATGGATGAAAAATAAGTTAATAAACACATGAACTTTGTGGCTTCTTGTAAATTTAAAAAAATAGCAGCTCCTTCATACTGGGTATAGCAACAGGTACCACATGAAGCCAAGCAAGCTGCTGTTTCCTGGCTGAAGTTGCCAGCGTGATTCCTGAAAAGACCTCAGATATTTCTCCTTTTGGGTCTGGAGAATTATCTACAGCTTCAAATATTTTTAAAAAGCATTTTAAAAAACTTTCAGAAGTCGTGATGTAAATCTGATAGGTACAATCTTTCTTGTGATTCAGCTGGAGATTACCCCCCTCCAAGAGACAGCTTCCCAGCAGCTCTTTGGGAAAAAAAAAAAAAAAAAAAAAAAGAGCTTCAGAGATGGTACGATTCAGAGAGAAAGCCCTAAATTATAAGAAATAATAATTATTTTCAGGTCAGCTGCTAACCAACTAAGTGACTACAGAGAGTCTTGGCCTTCCACGTCTTGTCTTTACTGCCTCTGTAAATTTGGAATAGTGGTGCCTGTCCATCGATAAGTGAAACTGATTGTGGGATCTCTGAACAGTGAGCATTGGACATAAAAATGTTTCAATAAACCCTGCTGATTTGTGATTTTTTTCTGTAAGGCTCTTCCTCAGGATAGCTGCTTAGGAAGCCACCCCGCTGTATTCTCCCAGCTTTTTTGTTCATATTATTTATGGGTGAAATACCCATGGGTCCTCACAACACAGCTTCACACACATTCCTATCTCGACAGACCTGCTCACACCCAGTTCCCTTCTCCAGATACCCATTCATCTTTATCCCGTCTGCGCACTTACCTAGTTGCAAAATGCCAACTAAGTGCCACACATCTCCATGGGAGGTTATTCTCTAAACTAACACATCTGACTGCAAATTTGTACTGTACTCAACCTGGATTTTAACCTTCCATAATTTGCCCCCATTACTGCTAAGTGCTATGCCCTTTGACTAAGCCAAATTATTCCCCTCTCTCTTTGGTTTTTACATCCATTAAATTCTTGTAGCTAGGTAGCACAAGCCCTTTTACTCATCCCTTGGACAAGCTCTCCAAAATCAACCCTCAGCTAGTATTTTGCATTGCCTTCCCATGGCCTTTTGTGCATTTCCTGGTAGTCCTGGTAAATTTTTTGGTAACAGTGTAAAAAGATCTGAATATCTGCCCTTACTAAAGCTATGAGTGGGGGACTTCTCTTTCTTAATAGGGTACAACACCTTCAGTCTCTTCTTTTGGCTTGCAGGAAATGTTGCGCATTTTATGTTGTGGCAAGAAGACATCTATTTATCTCCTAGCACCTACACCGTATCTGGAGGTCATGCCAAGAGTCCAGGGGAATTCACACGCAAGCTGCAATCTCTAAGCTTGTCTGCATAGCATCTTTCCAGTCGCATTCTGCAGATTTAAAGACTAAAGTGTATAAAGAAAACAGGACAGAAATAAACAGAGCAGAAATCCAGCTCTGTGCGAGGGATCCACGACAGGCCTCAAGGAAAGTGCCTTCGAAGGAAGTCCCAGCTTTCTACCAAATAATAAAACAGGTGGCCATGCCACACACTGCGGAAGAGCCCAGCCATTGCCAACAGGCAATGCAGGGAACTAGAAATCTTGGCTCCCAGTCTCGGCTCTCCATGTGAAGCCACTGAGCAAAACTACATAATCCACTTAAGCACGAGTCTCATTTTATGATCTCTGGATGTAACAAGGTGGCAAAATCAACAGCCTCATTCCCCATATTTGAAAGGTGCATGGGGAAGAGCTGCCTCACTTGGTTTTAAAGGGTGTTCCTTGCTGCATTTGTTGAAAGTGTCTGTAATTAAAATGAGGAGAGAGCAATCCCCAGAGCAAGAAATCCATCAGGCAACACAAGCGCTGTACTGGAATCTGCAGGACTTTACCCAGCCGGAGGTTGAATTTTAGGTAATTGATTTCCAGAAAACTTGTTCTTTGCCAAAATTATTATTTCACTGGCTTTTGTAGTCAAACGGCTTATTCAGCTTATTTGGCAGATCTTTTCAGGTACATCTGTGGGAGGGGGGACCAGCAGGTAATAACTGCCCTGCTGATGCTGAGCAGGGCTGAGCACATGCACACACCATCCTCCGCCCTAAAGGTGGCTGTGCTACAGGGTGTCACCTCCCATTCCTCACATCACCAGAGTTCTGCCTGACTGACAAATTAGGCACTGTGCTACTCACATTTTCTTGTCTTTTGGCTGGAGAGCCATGTCACATTCATTTTTGCTCCTGGCCATGCAGGACATGGTTGTCATGGTCTGTTGAGTCCTTCACACTCTGGCTTCCGGCAGTTTGATCTTCTCTGGCCCATCTGAGGGAGGGTTTCCAAATGAAGAGAGGACAAAGTCTGACAGGGTAGAGAAGGTCAGCCTATGGCATGCTATGGCTGATGATGCTGTGCTGGAAGCTCCTGGGATGACATGAAGTCAGTGAGTCTCCTCTTGCATTTGTTTTTCCACGGAGAAAGGACTGGCAAGGGATCCTGGGGATGCTTTGATGGCTGGTCATGATCTCTGCTTCCTCCTGGCATGTTCTGCCTAGCAGGTTTGGCCACCACTGGCTCCACGTCTGTCCTGCACTTGCTTTATTTCTCTTCTCCCACCTGCTACCTCCTTGCCCATCTGTCCCTCCCCTTCCCTTCCCCTTTCCACAGCAAACTGTGCTCCTAGAGAGCTTTCCATGTGCATGAGACAAACATGAGCGACTCTGAGCTTCCCGAGGTCATTGTGCAAAAGGTATCAGGCCCTCTATGGCGCTGGTGAGCGATGGCAGAACTGGCCACCCCCGAAGACCACTGCCGGCTCCTGTGCCATGCTCTACTGGCCACTGGGGCTGCGTCAGGAAACACAGAAGCTCCCCACGCACAGAACACTGATTCAGGCACTTTGGCATAAAACCTTTTGGCAAAAGCTGCCTTTCTGAGCAGGCGACTGATGTTTTCCCAGTGCAGGTCTGCCACATGCCAGGGGTATTTCAAAAGGGACACCATTCTACTAGGTCATCACAGTGAGTAGTTTCCTCTATCCAAGAGGCCACCTTGTCTTAGAATACTTTTTGCTATAAAGCTGACAGAGTCTCAGCTTTTTCTTTAGCCTGCTGGAGACCTCAGTGCAGCTCCCTTCTCTCTGTGGCCAGTCAGACACATCAGGAGAGTTCAGAGTTGAGAAGGTGAGGGTACAGCTGTGCTCTTACCTCCCCTATCAACTCCTAAAAAGCACTTCCAAGTCTGTGACTGGCAGAGGCAAGAAAGACAGCCTTACAGCTACACATACACACATAGCTATATAAATACATATATACATATATATGTGCATATACAGCTACAGATACTGTAGGAACCAGCCTTGCTGCCAGCATCCCTCTCTCAACCAAGACCTGACTGTTTCTGCAACGAACTCAAAGCCTTTAGCAAAACATTTTGCCCCCCGTATGGCCACCAGCTCTGAAGCAGAAACAAGGCTGTGCAGGGGAGAGCATCAACAGCAAACAAAGGAGCCTGTGAGCCTGCAGCAGTCAGGAGCAGAACCCCGATCCGACAGCTCTGCCGGCATTTAAATCACATAACTATCTCCTTCCGCTCAGCCACAGCCTAATTGCCTGCTAAACTGGTTAGCCTTGCTTTTTACCCATGTCCTGACTCCATATGACCGTCTCTTGCATTCAAGCAACATGTCCCATCTATTCAGCTTGCATTCAGATTGTCTCGTCTGTGGTGTTTTCTAGGCTGCTCTCAACGACAACTGCTGATCTCATTCAGATTTACCAAATCGCTTCGTAATGCTGACTGCTCTTTGCTTGGTAATCTCACAGCCACTTCATTAGAGATTCATGTCCTTAATCTTTGCTGGTATAAAACCAATATTATTATAAGCCGAATGCAATGAACCCCATTGTCAGGTACTAGCTACCAGGTTCTTTAGAGTAGAAGAAATGTCTCTAATAAAAGTCAATCAGTTTGCACATAAAGTCCCTCAAAAATTTAGCTGTATGTTACCATAGGGTAGACTTGGATTTCTAGTCTCTGCCTCCACTGGAAAAGCATCAGTCACATCTCTCCAGTTTTACCTGCTTATGTACTTATTAGCACTTATCTGCTCTACATAACACATCAAGAATGGCCATAAGGCAACCCTCAACGCTCAGCACTCTTGCCAAAATCTACCAGATGTTGGTATTAACAGCCACGGAGGGCCATGGCTATCACTGTTAATCATTTCTATAGCAATGGACCCCAAAGGCCATGGGCATGAGCCAAGTCCCTTTAGGCCTAGGATTTGGTAGGTGTCAGAGCATGGTAACCTTGCATTGAGACATGTAAATTGCGACTGGCACACACCAACAGATGTTGGCAGATGAGCAAAGAGATGACTACTCTTTTCAAAGCAGGAAATTTCCTGTTTTAAGAAAAGTTGGCCAACTAAATCAGTCACCAAAGGCTCTGACTGTGTGTGCAGAACCCTTACCACAACTAGGCTTAAAGAAGAGTTTGGGGAGCAGTATCGCTGACCAGATGCTAAACACAGGATTAAATCTGCCCTGGCTAACACATTCCCAACACATGTTTTTGGACTTTGATAAATGTTGTTCCATGTCATCAGAGAAGAAGAGACACAGTATTCACATAATGGCACAGGATTACATGGCATGGAAACAAGGCCTATAGGGGTGTAAAATAGGTGATCTCTCTTTTGGAAACCAAAATTTTGCACTGCTTCAGTATCATGCTTCTAGTAGCACCATTATCTGATGCTTCAGAGAAGCTCTTTATATAAAAACACTTCCATAATGGGTTATCAATTTTATATGTGGCAGGGATGTCATCTTTCTTGATCTATGGAGAAAACATTTTATGCTCTGAAATTCATAATGAGAAATGTTACTGCTTGCCCTCAAAATTAGTCAGCTACAACTCCTAAAACTTGGCCTCATCCACTGAGCAACAGGCTGCTATGCATGCTCATCAAAAGAGGTAACAGGAGGTAACAGACTGATTTCAGCACCTACCGTGACAGGAGAATAACATTTAATTTCCCTAGCCCCTGATGAGCCAGATTTCTTCCCCTGTCATATAATCTGCAATAAATAACCCATCAATACTTTCACCGGGTGGCTGGCTGCAGAGCTGTTTAGTTTAACATATGCACTTTACTGTCCCTGTGGCATCATTTGACATTAGTCCACATTTAAACCACATTTTCCATTGAAAATCTCACTCAGAAAAAAGGACGCACATCTCTCGAAATCTATACTAGCCACCATGCCCAGTGACTCATCCCCCTGCAGCAAACCAAAACAACTTGTCCTGGATAATCCCTTCCATCTCCTTTTCATCTCCACCTCTCTGTGCTCCCCTGCCCTTCTTGTTAACCATTTCACTGCTGCCCCTCTGCGTTAACTTTTTGGGTATTAGACTGAGTAGCCCCTGTATACTGACTGAAGGATGGCATCAGTCAAAATAAGTCAAATTCAGTTTTTCAGGAGGTAGAAGGAACATCACCACCATGCATCCACCAGCCCACTGTAGGACGAGACACATTGGACTTCTGAAGCAGGGAAGGTACCACTGTATTACTTGCATTTAGCAATCTAAATTTAGAAGTGCCAAGGGCAATGCAGGTCCTCTGCCAGGCAACACACTGAATTTGCCTCTAAACACATTCTAATTTTATATCAAAATTAAATGTGACTTGACCACCCTCAATGCCTGAAACAGGTAGGAGAAATGAGTGGCCAGCTAGCTCTGCCTGCCATAGACAACTTCGGCAGATCACTTTTCTCACGCTTCATTGAGGAAGAAGAAGAAGATGGCAAAGCACCCACATTTCCCTGCAGGCGTCAGATGCCTCCACCATCCCCTCGAACCCTCCCAGGGCAGAGCAGGGAGGCTGAGGAGGAGTGCGGAGATGTGCTCTCATTTTTGGAATGGGCATAAACTGAAAATAGCCTCCTGGTAGATGAGTACATTAGTGAAGCATGACTTACCAAGCAGGAGAAATGTTTCACTGAGACAAATCTATTGCCTCTGAACTCTCCCTGAGAGTGAAGGAGCCAGCACCAGGAGCAGCTGTTCACACCAATATGCTTTCCACCTTTACCTCAGGCAACCTCTGGATCCTCACTGAGTCTTGCTGGGGCTTTGAGAGGAGAGAGGATGTCAAGGCCAGGACATGATTGATCAGAGACTTCCAGTTTGCTTAAAGTAGTAATTTGATGATAAAAATCCTAACAATATCCTGCTCCCTTCAACCTCAATACGCTATAATCTTATTTAACACATTGGGGAAAAAAAAAAAATCTCATAGTGAGCAGGCACCAGAGGGAATGTGGGCTAGAAAAGGATATTACAGTATCACTTCGGAGAGCACCATAAATAAATCTTCACCCAAGATGGGTAGGCAGATCAGTGCAGTGCTCCACACAAAACTGCGCTGCTCTACAAGACAGTGACTCATCAACTTCTCCAATTCTGATAATCAGTCCAACCACGTTTTCATTACAGCAAGGAAGAGAAGCCAGAGAAGGGAACCATCTCCAAGCCTGGCTAGAAGACGCGGCCTCGCTGTCAGAGTGGGTAGTTGGGACACATGGGTCCAGATCCTGCCTCTCTTGATCATCTGCTGATGGACAATGTGGATGCTTTCCAAAGCACACTGCTTGTAGCCAAGGCATCCAGTGCTGGGCTCCCCAGTACAAGAGAGACATGGACATACTGGAGTGAGTCCAGCAAAGGGCCATGAAGATGATTAAGGATGGCAGTATTTGTCACAAAAGAAGAGGCTGAGAGAGCTGGGACTGTTCAGGCTGGAGAAGAGAAGGTGTATAAATATCTGACAGGGCAATGTAAAGTCTGTCTAGAGCCAGACTCTTAGTGGTGCCCATGACAGGGCAATGGGCACAACGTGTCATACAGGAAATGGCACTTAAGGAAATTATTTACTGTGAGAGTGGTCAGCACCACAACAGGTCACTCAGGCTGTGGAGTCTCTGTCCTTGGAGATATTCAACTCGTAGGTGGATGTGGCCCTCAGCAACCCCACTCCACCTGACCCTGCTTGAGCTGGGGACTGGATGAGCTGCAGAGGTCCCTCCTAACCTCCAGGACTCTGTGATTCCGTGAGTCCCACCCCAGTTTACTGGCTGTTCAAGGATATTAATATCACCTACATAATGGATTTAGCCGTTTAGCAGCAGATAAACGTTTAAATACCCAATGGGCCTCACTAAATGCAAAATCCAGGATATTTACTCAGGAGTCCATAAGTTTCTGAGCCAATGTCTAGCCATGTGGCACCAAAAACCCTAACTGCAGAGATCATGTTTTCAGAGCTCATTTTATTTCTCTTAAAGAATATAAATTCAACAAATGACTCAAAGGTCTCCAGTGAAGACCCATTAGTCCCTGTAGGGGTGTTCTCTAGAGGCTACCCACCTGGCAAGGACCCTCTCTCAGACGGCTCTCTCGCCCCACTAGATTACAAATTGTCAAGGAATCCATAGGAACGCTTTCTATAGTGCCAATCGCCACAGTAACCAGGAATTGTTCAGGTATACATATGGAAAGCAACACCCTCAGTGTATGTCATGGACTATTCTGATTTTCTACTGTAGTTACAGGATGTCCCATGTATAAGACGGCAGATATATGCACAGACAGACAGGTAGATTGAAGACTCCCAAGACAACCTCTGTTGTCAATTTATTGCCAACTTGGGTTTGCTCCCTCCAAAACACTCTAACTGATCTTTTCAGTTCTTTGCCTCTACAACAGGAAGATGTTGGTTGATTTTTACTTAGTCTGCTTTATCTTTTGGCTAATGTCCTTGTAGAACTGGAACTGGCTCCTCTGCTCCTTGCACTGTTTTGCATTGTTTCTAAACACAGGTTTGGGCAGGAGTGCAACAAGCAGAACCAAGCTTTTAATCCTCATCCTTTGCAGACACCTCCATCCAATTCCCCTGAATGCATTATTTAGTTTTTGTTTTGGTTTGGTTTTGGTTTTGGTTTTTTTTTTAAATCCTTTACCTTAAGGCAAACATCACTATTTTGTCTCTCCATGAACCTGGACAGGTAATTGCATCTCTGCAGACCCCATGATAAGTGTGCATTCTGCGGGTCTAAAGCCTGTTATCATTTTGCTTTCCCATGTCCATGATCTTCACCTTCCTTAGAACAAAAGGACACTCAAGTCAGTTGGAGGCTTTCTATTGATTTCAAAGGGCACTGAGTTAGGCCTCCATTACACAGTAAACTCCATGCTCCAACTATTCACCTCCTCAGGCTGACAGCAAAATCCAATCATCTTTTTGCCATTTGTCTTTTCCACTTTTTTCCCCCCAAGCTGGGAACTCTCTGCAATTAGCCTCCCAACATATAAGGCAGGAGGGGCCAGCAGGCAACCAGCTCCTTCATCGGCAGCTTCTTTTCCTCAGTAGCAGTATTGACCCCACGGCTCAGGAAGCTGCTCCGGAGGAACCATGCCATGTGGATTAAGGGGAAAGCTACAACCAGGTCCAGCTGTGCTGTTTATAAGCATTTGCCGGCTTAATCCCAGCACTCTGGCAGGATGCCAGCTGTGGCAAGTGAAATTTGTGTTATTTCTGCTTCTCCTAAAATTTCACTTGGATACAGCGCTCTGTACTCACCACCTCGAACCGACGTGTGGGGTGTTTCACAGCAATCGGTCAATAAACCAGAGCTTTGGTTCTGCTGAGGTCATGTAGTTATGCCACCTCGCACCAGCTGAAGACAGAGTTTAGATTTCAGTGTGCCCTTAAAAATAACTGATATAATCTGCACCTGGGGAAATGATACCCCTGTGATGAACTGGAGACTCGTTACAATAACACTGATGATTACAAGAACACCGATACATCGATACATCGGGATGTTACCCCTCCACCACCTTATCTGGACACCTCCAAGTTACTACCACTGATTATTATTTTTTAAATCATCTACACACTGTTTCGTTTCTTTTTTTTTTTTTATCCTCCAACATGGCATTTCTTCTCTCTTGTCCACTTGCATCTTCCACTAAATGGAAAAGGAGAATTTGACCAGACAGAAATACGTAATGCAAAATCTGCCACTCTGGGCCCTGGTCCATGCTCTTCAGCAGAATAGGGCAATTCATACCCAGGGAAGGAGAGAGCTATGCACAGCAATACATATCACTTGCTCTGAAAATTAGGTAGTTGATTTCAAAGGAGCAGCATTTATACGTGCAGAACAGCTATTTAAGGATGTTCACAGAAGCATTATGGTTGTCTCCAAGCTCCGGAGAGCTCAGCTCATGATAAGTAAAGCACCTGGATTTCCAGGTGGGAGGATGCTAATCTAAACCTAATTTTAATACATTACAGCTCTCTATAATGTTTGCAGAACAGTTTCTCTGTAAGACAGCACGTACAGAATGAATGTTAGAGGACAGGATAGGAAGAATTTGTCAGTAGATGCTTGCCTTCTGCAATTCTAAACCCACATGTATTACTTAACCCACGACTCCCACGACGAGTGTAATTGTCTTCCACATTCTATAATGCCACTTTGGGTCTTGCACAACATCCAAATGAGGTAGAGGACAATTTTAAGTCAAATTATCCCACTAACTGCACAATTAAAGTTCCTCTTGGTCATGAGCAGGGTGAGAGCAGACCTAGGCAGAGAACTCACATGAACCCCAGGGAATGCAATCCCAGGCAAGGGTAGCAGAGCTGCAAGAGGACTGAGAGAAGAACAGGGCACTGCCCAGGAATGGCCTGTCCCATGATCAGCACAGATCCCACTGTGCAGCACAGAGCAGCAAAGGTAAAGACATGGAGCAGCTGCTGTTTAACCACAACAAACTTCTGCAAAATCAGCTGGGTTACCCCAAAGGATATGGGGAAGGAGGATGACCATCCTGATAAACTGATGTTGAAGGGGACAGTTTCATAAGACAACATATCCAGAGGCAAATACAGTTTAAAAGATTCCCATGCCCCCAACCACATATTCCTGCCTGCCCTTATCCATCCCTTTTCCTGCTGCCAACAGTTCATCTGTCCAGCACCCACGTTTTTAGAAGGATAAGTAAATGAATATGTTAAAAAAACAAGTCAATCACACCAAGAGATTTCACCATAAACTGACCTTTTCCTCACCTTTAAACACACTGATGTGACTTTTCTAAGCTAGCTATCACTTTCCTATAGATCATTTATCAAAAGCTACCAGTTTCAGGGACCCAAGCTCTTAAACCAACATCCAGTCAACACTGGACAGCCTAGAAGGGCAATAAGCTTCCGTACTCAGCTCTTGGTTTGCATGTTCATTTCCTCACTCCCCTTGCTTTGAAATACTGTCCATTGAATCATTAGCAATCCAAACAAGGAGCTTTTTCTTCACACCACCGAGAAACATGCTTAACCTTCAGTATGGGCATGAAGGGAAGCTCAAACTCACATTTCTGGGTCTGTAACATGAGGCCATATCCCCCCTAACTACATGTTCTTCATGTAAGAGTGAACTGTACAGTGACATAGAGCACGAGTTCAAATCTAATGCTGCATCCCCATGTAGAGATCTCACTGCACTCTGTGCGACAGCCTTGAAAACTGAGGGAAAAAACAAGATCAGCTGCTCATGCAGGGTATTTAGTGCAACCACGCTGCAGAATTAGGAAGCTTTGCATCCTTGGCAATGGGCTTCTGGCACTCAGGCCCTGCACATTGGGACAAGCTCTCAATTCCTGGTGAAACACATTCCTGAAAGGGATAGAGGTTTTCTGTTGTTAATTCCACACCTTCTTGCTTCTGACATACCAAAAATAAGTTGGCAAAATAACTACTGTGCCAGGTGGTCAGAGCATCCTATGGGAAAAGTATCAGTAAAAGTGCCAGGAACTCCTGAGGACAACTCTTGTCTTCCTGAGACGGGACAGAGTGTTCACAAACACAGCGCTCACAAACATGTCCCGTGGGCACACCAGTGGGGAACCACACAGAACCATGCCTCCCTGCGCAGAGCCACAAGCATCAGTGTTTTCCCTTGATAGCCCTTCTGCATTTTGAGCCCTGATGATACCCATTAAACTTTCCTTCTTTAGTCTTTCCTTGTTGCAGCTCTAAGGAAACAATCTGTGGTTTTTGTTTTTTTTTTCATTGAGACTGGCAGGAGGAAATAGTAGAAGGGCAATAAGGAAAGATCAATATTAGTTGAAAGGATTACGTTCCTGACAGTGAGGGCATGTGCACAAGTTGCACGTGTGTGACTGCCCATGTCTCTCTAGCCTGGCTCAATTATGTCCCCTCTTAGAGTCCAAACACTTCAAGGCAGAGATCTCCAGCCAGACGCCTCCTGGCATCCCTCCACCGACTCCACACAGTGCCTCCAGGACAGACTATGCTCATGCATTTACTTCTAGGTTTATTCAGCAGGCCCACAGTGGCTTTATCCCCAATTAGCAAATAAACACCAGTGCAGGGCAATGTGGTGCAATACCACCTCCCATAGCTTTCTTATTTTGCTCAGCTTCCTGCAGTTTAGAGCTGTCCTTCAGAACTGTTCACAGGCCAGGACTGTGATGAAAGTCACTGCCCAAGTGTTTCTAGGATGCTCCGTGATGAAAATCATCTTCTTGGCTGGTTCCTGTGGCTGCCTCAGAAACCCCACAAAGGCACAGCAGCATGGATTGAAAGGTGCAGTTTCAAAATGCCCATCTCCTGGTGACCTATCATCTGTGGATCACTGACATAGCCATTAAGGCCTATCAGGTCAGTACATGCCTCCTTAGGGAGGGTCTGAGCCACACATCCACACACATGCATTAAATCTGCAGAGGAAAACCATCTTGATGTGATTAAGGCTGAACAGCAGTGACTGCTTCGACCAGACCCTTCTTTTTTTCCTAAGGTTTTCAAATTAAACCGACCATTACCAAAGGGGATTTATTAAAAGGAGAGACCAATGCCTTTTAAAAACATATTGTAGAGACATTAGAAAGTCCTTATCATCACTAATGCTCAGCACTAAGAGAATTATTCATTGGAAAGAAAAGAGTGTGTTTGATTCATTTTTGAAATTACCCATGATTATGGATTACTATTTCTGGATCATCGTTGTTATGAATTTGCATAACAACCCTGAAGCGAGGCTCGTTTACCACAGAGCACCACAGAAGGACCTGACCTGTCCATAGCACATGTGGATGCTAACGCTAAGCATGATGCAGTGAGGCACGGTGACAAACCAGCAGGAGGGGAGAAGACAGCCTTGATGAAGGGTCAAGCTTCTGCTTTACACCCAGGGCTGGGATCCAGAAAAGCAAGAGTCAGTTGCTGGTACTGAATTTCTTTAGGGTGCAGCCAGGACATTTTCTGTGCCTCAGCTCTCCAGTGATAATTGAAGGATGAGCACTTCCCTGACTTCTCAAACAAAGGGGAGACATGATCCCGGTGTCACATTTCATTGGTGTCTTAAGCACTTATTCAGCATCCAGCTACACCTTCCTTGTCCTATTTGCTACCTTTGTAGTTAACAGCAATAGCAGCAGTGCTGCAGAGAAAGGAAGTGAGACAAGAGGACAGCTGATGACTTCTCAGCACCAGCTGGAGGACTCCAGTGAGCATAAGGCTGGGCCAGTGAGCACCATTATCGGCAAACCAGATGTATCGGGTGCCTTGGGTGGTCAGACCTTAACCTGCACGTTGGGTGGCTTCAGGAAAAAGGAGAAAAATAGTCAGTCCTCCAGTGACCCATTCCAATCGATGACACGGGGCACTGACACCTCACTCACAGCAGCAGTCCTACCCATCCGCAAGCATCTCGCAGCTGCCTGGAGCTTGGTGTCCCTCCAACGCCAGCACGTGTGTGCACAGCAGCAATGTCCCAGCCTGCGTCAGCACACACAGGAATGCTGGGTCACAGGCAATTTCTCAAGGCACTCTTCAGCTTCAGACAGATTTCACTTTGCACCTCTTTGGGAAAATTGATCTGGAGCTTTGCTGCCTGAGAGCTGGGATGAACAGACCCATCCATGTTTCATTCCTGGGGTTCAAATGAGCTCAAAGACTGAACCCGAGACTGAATCAAAGCTGCTGGGTCTCTCCCAGCTGCAGTCATACACAGGCAAAGCCTCCCACCCCTGCCCAAGTCATGTCAGATTGATTTGGGACACCACTCATTGGGCAAGGGCAACTTCTAGATCGCCTGACCTAGAGCCCAAAACCGCCATCAAATCTGAACTGTGGTAACCCACGCTGCAATCGTTGCTGTCTGCAAGAGGATTTGTGTATAGCAGTGCTTGTGAACAGGGTGGTATTTCCACAGCGTGACATCCCTTTCCATTCCCAGTTGGACATCAGTATGCACCTTGTGTATTGACAGCCTGGGACATTTTCTTTCTTTTAGAGTGCTAAAGTACTAGATCCTGAAAGTACTAGATCCTTAACTAAAAATATACATATCCAAACACATATAAGCATATATTACAAAAATATAGAGCTGCTTCCAAGAGATACTTCCCCCACCAAGGTCCACAAACTGCAAATAGCTTTCATGCAGCCTCTGAACACTTCTCCTCTCTGAAACAAACCACCTTTATCTTTCTTTTTTTCTGAGAACTTCTCATCACTTCATAAAAAGGATTAAAAGACAAAAAGCAAAACCAGAGAGTGACAGATGAGCTCTTCCTTATGAGCATTAACCCCATAAATATGTCAGTTCTAACTTATTCACCTCTTTCCCTACGGATTAAACCCCACTACTTTCCCTTCTCACTGTACAGAGGAACCACATGCTGTAATCACTCTCATTTTTTTTTCCCACTTGCGCTACCTCTTCTCAACAAAAGGGAGATCAGGACTCAGTACAGCAGGTGTACAGATGAAGAACGAGTTCACTGGATCATTATTAGCCACAGATTCCTCCACCCATTCCTTAACTCAGATGAGCAGTCTTTCACCACTGCAAGCCCCTGCTGCATACTGCACGGATCTCTTCTTTCAGCTGTTGGCAATAACGTCCCGAGGTCTGAAGGGTTAAAATGAACACAGAAATCATGAGCATGCACGAAGCATTTAAATCAGTCCTTTCAAGCAGCATTGCCTTGTGCTTGGCTAGATTGAAATTCATGTTGGCAATTTTTGAGGTTTATTAGGCCTTTATGGAGTTGCTTTTATTCCTCACTAGTCTTCATGAACTTGATTCTGGGCGGACCTTGTTATCAACCTCTTCCCATGCTGAGAATTGAACTCTCTGCCCTCCTCTTTCCGTCCCTCCTCTTCACCACTGCTGAAGCTATGACTGTGCCTTCCTTCTCCCTCTTTAGTCACCAAATCCCATTAATAGCTTCTTGTAAGGCACTTTTTCAAAAACATCTTGAAAAATCTAAATTAAATGTATTTGCCAGCCCTCCTTTATCCGCTCTGCTCTTAATCTTTCCAAAGAAATTGAGGGGTTATTAGCATTAGAGACATAACTTATTATTTGTATTCAAGTGCTGCAGTGTTCAAAGACATCAGCAAAGATTAGATGGCAACGTGCTAAGCTGTCTACACCAAGTGAAAGTCCCCATTTCTGTTTGTTCATGATCTTAGTAGATACAGAAACGCCAGTGAAGGAACAATTCTTACCTCGACTTTTGAAAATGTGAATGAAAGCATTCAGAATTTTACCCTTAAAATTCATGGAGATTTGCTATTTTCAACTTACACTTACCCTGTTTTTTAATTAATTTCTCAGTTATTCTTTCAGCAACTGAAATAAGACTGAGTAGTCTATAATTCTTTGGATCACCCATAGTTCCTATTAAATAGATGGATTCATTGGCCTCTCTCCAGTCCTCCCTAGTCAAATTACTCATCATAAATAGTATTTATTATGAATAAAGCCCCATTTTGGTTAGCAGAATGTTTGGGAACCATCCTGATTTTCTTTAAATGTATTGATTGTTTATAAGCACTTGGCAAATAGACCTTAAGTTATTTGCAAACAATTTTCTTTGACTCTTCACTTTTAATGGTTGGTTCCTTGTTGGTCCCCTGTATCCATGATATTTCGTAGCTGCTTTAGGAGAGAAGCCACACACTACACTGGAAAATCACTCATCAGTGATAAATAAACAGTTTTATCATCACTGGACTTTGAAGACTGGGAGATGCTTTCCCAAATCCTCTCAGCATACTTGCCAACAGCATGAACTAAGCAAAGTATAGTGAAGTCAAGAGCTCGGTCACAAAAAACAAAAACTTTATTGCATTATGATTCTTTTTCCCCAGCTGGTTTTGATGCTAAACAGCATGGCTATGCATCTCCCATGAAATATTGAATTACTCAGCTCTTTCAAGACACCTAGAATTTCCCCACTGCCCTGGTCTGTGCCTCTCTTCTGGGACTGGGTCCCTAAGAACAAAACCTGTGCCAGGCCAGTTTCAGCAGGGTACAACAGAGATGTGCCCATGACGTGCTCCTTACTGCGCTGCAGCCTTACAATTCCCATTTGTTCCAATGCCATGTTGATTTTGGCTCCCTCTCTTAGTGTCTGCTTTGTCCTCCTCCCTCTAATTATTCTATTGGCAAGGCATGAGCAAAGAAGTCAAAACTCTCCAAGATGGGATCCTGGATTACCTGCAACCTCAGTGTCAGGACAGTCTTTTAGTTGCTCTGATGTGATGCACTCACAGGGGAGACACTATGTCAGAAATACTCTGGCTCAGAGCTTTGCTTGTGAAAATAGTTCAATGGTGCTCAGGAATTAAAACTCAGAAGAGGAAAGGGATTCCCTCCCACACAACTCTTCTCACCCTGCCGCCCAAACCTTTCCAATTCAATATGAACACAGCTCTGGAGTGAAGACTGAAGCAAACAAGTAATTGAACTCCTCTGCAGTCTGTTTATTGCCTGTGGTCGCCTCCCTTCCACCTTGACGGTCTAGTATTTAGAGTCATCGCAACTAGCCTGTAACTAGGAAGGAGATGAATCAACTGTTTATTAACCCAAGCAGGAAATGAATTTGAAAATGATGCATCACTTGGAAGCCCACAAAGCTTTATGAGAAGCCTGATCACCTCCGCATGAATGAATTCAGTAGGAGGGGTCCCCACCTCTATGGAAAGGGGAGCTGTAGTTTCTGGCTGCCTTGCTTGTAGCTTCATTTTTATCTATGAATTCATGGGTAAATTGGGGAGCATATTACCACCATTGATTTATTGTGATCATAAATTTTGTGTCTGCAGAATGGAAAAAAAAACAAAACAAAACAAAACAAAACAAAACAACAACAACAACAACAACAACAACAAAACAGTTGGAGACTTCATCTTTGGGAAAATTATGTGGTGCAGCTTCCCTCAGTACTTCCTTATGGCAAAACACAAAAGCTGAAGCAAGAGGGGGAGAGAAAGAGATATGGAAGAAGGGAAAATACTTGGTCTTGTTTCCATGCTGCTCACTACCCCACTAAATCCCAAAACCTTTCAGTTTCTGATTTATTACCCTTTTATGTACCCAAGTTCTTCCCTGATTTGCAGTAGTAAAATCTCTGAGGTCTGTGGTCACATAGTTCAATGGAAGCCACACAATCTATGCTTTTGTTAGCCAAGACTCAATCAGCATGTGTCAGGAGACTTTTCAGCTGGACATCTCAATTCTCTGTTTGATCTACCCTGCAAGTAGACACACCGTCCTTCACAAGATAAACAGCCGCCTGACCACCACCAGGGCTGGAGACGGCTAATAAGACCCCATCTGGCTTGGGTTGTATTCTTTGCACCCATTTACCCCTCTGCCAAGCAGCATGGCCAAAATCTCCAGTGATAATGCCTTGCACAGCAGATGGAGACCATGTTTTCAGTGCTGATAAGTCCTCAGCGGATGGACCCCAAGGCATCAGCTGGATTTGGCTTTTTCTGTCACGACTCGATGATGCACGGATGAGATAGTCCATGGTGGAGAGCGCTGCATCTCAGAGAGGTGGAAACCTGTGTCTCCAAGAGCACATGAAGAGGTGCACCCAGAGATGTGAGGTAAGGTACTCCCAATACTGCTACATTCATTCTATGGGGGAGAAACAAAGGCTCCCTAGGGGACAAGCTCTGAAGACCCTGCTTAGACTTTACTCACTACTTCCACTGTCTTTAAACTGGAAATCAAAGTAGATATGTATCGGGTCAACTCTCCTCATGTGTCTCTCTCTGCTTTTTTATAAGCAAGTTTAAATCAGATTAGGCTTAAAATAAGAGTGACATACCGTTGTCACTGGGGTTACAGCTCGCGCAAGATGGTGTGTTGTTAAAGGAGTGAAATAGCACTCAGTCTTTCACTGGAGGATTTCCAACATTTTATAAACACCAGGCAATCAGACCTTCTGACACCAGCGAGACAGCGAGCTGCTTTGGAGGAGGAGGAAAGTGCTTACACAACCATCACGTCAGGTTCAGAACTGGGAGGAAAACACAGCTGAGTTAATTTTTAGTCTGGTTCTCCAACCAGTCTATTCTCTTTCAGACTGAGATGTTGGGATATTCCTAGTTTTCCATTGGCCACACCACCCAGGGCTTAGACAAGGCACAAGGTATTAAATCTGTATCCTCAGAAAATTTTTGAACACTTTAGGTTAGTATTCCTGTAATCAAGCAGAACTGGTGAGTCTTCCCCTCCTTCAGATAAAGAGAAGCATGCTCAGCAATTTTATGAAGAAGAAAAAGCATCAGCAAAGAGAAAGAAACGTTAAGCAGTTACAATGCCCCTACTATGTCAGAAAGACCCCTGCCTAATGTGGAATGGGAGCTATTTAGGACCTTTTAGGATTAGATGTATTCTTCATGCTTCCAGTAAAGACCATACGTCAGTGGGTCCAGCACAGAGACCGGTTAGACCTGGCTTTCCTGACAACATTTCACTGAGGCCTCAGCTCTGCATTTTCACAGCAAACAGATCAGACAACCAGCTGTATTCAGGATGACACCAAGTGAGACGCAGAGATCAGCAGATCCTAGAAGAACGCTGCAGGGAAAGCAGACCGACCATCAGCGCCCGATCTCGCTCCCTTTGCAAAGGCTCAGCATCTACTGCCTGGCAATGGCATCACAGGCTCAGGGGATTAAGGTCAACATTTTGCAGTCTGACAGAGGCTTGAGATGTTAGCTTGTGAATTTTTCATGGCCTATCAGCACCTCTATCAGCGATGCTTCGCTGGCCTGGCCTGTATTAACCTCTTGATCTAGAAGGGATTTTTGTCTTTACTGTTACCCTCTCTCCCATCAAAACTCATTTCCTATTATTCCGCTGCACTACACGGTGCCAGTAGTTTAGACCTCTCCAGGAGACATCAGTGGGCCTGCAGATATTATTTAACCCCTGGTGAGTCACCTGCAACGTTGCGCAGTGTTTCAGCAGCAAATAAGGTGAGTCAGACACGTTGTGCTGCTATTTTGGGTACGTTGCAAATCTCCCAGCAAGCCCACTTGGGACAGAGGTTGAGAGTTTGCAGCTTCACCCCTCAGATAAGGACAACGCTGTTACCCAGACCTGATGTTCTGCTGGGTTCCCCCACCACAGGGAACTCCCACCGTCAAAGCCCATTTACGGGAGCAAAGCACAGCGAAACGTCACTTCACAGAGATTGTGTCAACACTAGCCCGCACATCCTTGTCCCGTAATCTGGGCTAGCTTCATGTTTACAAGTGGAGCTCTAGCAACTGAGATACCTTCTACTACAGATTTCTTGAACAAATATATTGGTATGGTCACAAGGCTGTGGCTGGATGGATGTAATTTCTTCTCTACAGTGGGTTAGGTCAATCCTTGTAAGGGCTGCCAGGTGTGAAATGTGCTCTCCTTCACATTTGGAAGAGCTAAGATCTGGGTTTTGGTGAAGTCTACTTCCAACCCAAGAAAGGCAAGGCCAGGCTTTGGCTTTTGAGTAATACGCAGGCTGAATAGTTCAGGAGTCACTCACATTTCAGGAACATGATCAGGTGAGACACAGCTTTCAGTAAACTGAACCCTTAGTTTTACAAAGAATCACAGAACGGTTGAGGTGGGAAGGAATCTCTGGAAGTCATCTTGCTCCACCCCCTTGCAGGGTCACTTAGAGCCAGTTACCCAGAACCATGTCCAGGTGGTTTTTGAACATCTCCAAGGATGGAGACTCCACAGCCTCCCTGGGCAACCTTTGCCAGTGCTTAGTCACCCTCACAATAAAAAAAAAGTGTCTTCTGGTATTCAAATGGATGCTTCTCTGGTCCTGTCACAGGACACTGCTGAAAAGAGTGTGGCTCTGTCCTTCTTGAAGAGCATGATTCATATGGTAAGGAATATCCCTTGGGTCAGTTGGGGTCAGCTGTCCCACCTGTGTCCCCTCCCAACTCCTTGTGCACCCCCAGCCTCCTCTCTGGTGGGGGGGGGTGAGGAGAAGAAAAGTCCTTGATGTTGTGTAAGCTCTGCTCAGCGGTAACTAAAACATCCCTGGGTTATCAACACTGTTTTCAGAACAAACACAAAACATTGCCCCCCAGCAGCTACTATGAAGAAATTTAACTCTATCCCAGACAAAACCAGCACACTGTCCCTTCAGGTATTTATACACATTAATAAGACTCCCCTTGAGCCTTCTCTTCCCCAGGCTAAACAATCCCAGCTTTCTCACCCTTTTCTCACAGGAGAGACGCCCCAGGCCCTTAATCATCCTTGTGGTCCTTTCCTGGGCTCTCTCTAACATGCCCATGTCTGGGGAGCCCAGAAATGGACACAAGACCCCTGAGACTACCCAGAACTCTTGACACCAGCCCCATCAGATTACCCAGCAGATCTAAATAAGCAACAAACCCTTGAGAAACACCATCCTCTCCCACTGTAAACTATTCCTGAATCTTCCCATCCCTTCATCTCTCAGGGACAATGATACATCCCATGGCTGACAGGCTTTGCAGAACGGTTTGGTATGTGAGTCAGAGGATTAGGAAAACCTGTTGCCCCTATCCTGCAGCTTGAAGAGAATTTGAAGTTTCTGAGGCAGATTCAGGCATACTGGTGCTTTGCATTTACCACTTGGTTAGAGTCACTTTAATTTTGGTGTCTGAGACCTTGGCTTTGTTGCGGGTACCGATTCTTACGCAGATGCTTCTTTTAAACAAAAGGGCACCTAAGGATTGGCAAGGCTGTAATTCTGTCATCTGACATTTAAATCAAAATCAATCTTTCCATCTCTTCGCTCATTAAACAAAATAAAACAGAAGAGAAAAGTCGTCAGGTTCTCCAGGTGTCTAACCTAAGTGGGAGAAGGAAAAATCATGAATGTCCTTGCTTTCATGAATATCAGCTAGTATTTTCCCCTCCAGTCCTGGCAAGCTCCCATCTACCCAAGGAGGCAGAGGTATGACTCTAATATTGAACCCATCCATGGCACTTCTCAGAGCCACATGCAAGGCTGAACATATGGACTGGATTCAGTTTTCACACTAGAACACATGAGGATTAACCTCACCAAGGTCACAGAGAGCCTTAGCTCCAGCAATAAGCTACATGCAGAGTTACTTGATGCAGTACTTAAATCACCACAAAGAATTACTGCACAACGGGACCCCAGATCTGCTACAGCAGAGGTAATTCCTTCCAAGTGTTGTTTTAGTATAAGAAGGGCTGAGGCATCCGCAAGGTTCAGTCACAGGCACCAGCCTGTTCATTTTTGCACTGGATTTGGTTCAGTTTTTGGTATGGATGAGGCTATGTCTGGTTTAGGGTCCTTTCATTTGGTGATGTCAAGCAAATGCAAAAGGATTAAGACCCAGAACAGGGCAATGAAATCCCACAGTCAAAGGGCGAAATTTGGCATAGCTGCCATGACACTTGGTTTCACTTTTACCTGTCCAGAAGGTTGGTAAAATGCTACCAAAACAGATCACCTCTATGATTTATGTCACCTTTTGTATCTGTGTAAATGATGGTACAAAACGAGAACCAGGTTAGCATGCACTGACTTCGAAAGAATTCTTCCTCGATCGCTCAAAAGGTGGGAAGCTGCTCACAAACCTTGCACTAATCAGCACCCCTCAGATTTCTTAGTGTCTCTGAAGTGTCTCTAATTTTGGCTCACCTTCCATTTCACATTTCCCTCTTTCCTGGAATCATAAAGCCTCCAAGAATATCACCTATCACTCACCTCACATCTATTTTCCTGTAATTCATGCCTAGTTCTGTGCTTTCCTGTAACCCCGGGTAGTTCAAGGTTTAATTCTCTAATAACTCTTTGCTAGTTTAAATACTCCTGACACTAAGTGTTGGTCTCACTTCAGTTACATCTGAATGAAAAAGTTTTCAGACATTTTACAAGAAGGGAGGATCTTGGGGGAAAAAAAAAAAAAAAAAAAAGATTAAGTCTTTAGGAGACTTGAAGTTTGGAGGTATGTTAATGAACTGATATGATACCATGAGACCTCTCTGAATTCCTGTTAAATCCATTGAAAGGCTGTGTGATTGCAAAAATATCTTCTCAGCAAGTAAGAACAGTAAGTAACAAGAAGTGGCATCTTACAAATTTCCCACAGTTTCATTCACACCAATATCCTGCAGTTCTGACCCTTACCCAGACATCTGATCCTCTTGGTTTTGCCAAAGTGCTCAAAACAGAGCGCTGGGGTTTTTTAAAGAGATTTTCAGTATTTCTTTCCTCAATTAAAAAAAAAAAATACAGATCCTAAATAAAAACATACTACTTTGCAGAACAACCCAAATTCTCCTGTTCACAAAGCACAGACAAACCCGTCAGCTGATGACACTCTGCATATAGCTGCCCTTCCATGGAAGCACTTTTTGACACATCCCTAAATATGTCACGGGGTCTCTGAGGCTCAGGAGTAAAGCCTTTGACCATCTCCAGAGGCTCACACACGCCCACGTTCCAGCACTGGACTCCTGGCTGCTGAGGATGTCTTTGCCAATCCTACCAACAGCAACATGGGGCTCAAGGCATTTTTCAAAAGCCATTTTAAGAGGTGTTTGCTGTGCAGAAATCCAGGGGAATTGATTCCAAGTAGCCAGCATAAGATTAGTCCCTTTGGATCTCCAAATGTAATCCTTACAGGGATGGACCAGCCAGGTAGTAATGAGGCTTAAAATTTGGCCTGAGACTCAAACCATGCTAGAGTTTGAGATTTATTTAGGAGTAAAACTCAGGAGTAAAACCCATGAGGTTCTACAACAGATCTTCACAGTCTGCTCAAAAATTAATACGTGTCATCCTTATATTACTAAGGAAAACAGATAAACTATTCTCTCTTTGCCTGTCTCTCCCACATATGCTGCTTGTTCTTACGTGATTATAAAGAACAATCTTGCTATGACATTTCGACTGAGAGACTGCAAATCTCACGATCTCTAGCTACGGAGTAACAGCAATTAAAAAATGGCAGTTCAGTTGCTCTGAATGTCTTTTTCACACGCTGAACAGAGAACAAAATCGTTTATTTGCTTGTGGAAAGTAACTCCAGCAGGGCAAACAGCCACCTTCTCAGCACAAACTCTGCCCTGGACTGGGTCAGAGCTGGTCCTGGGTTAGTACAGCCAGCATGCAGGGAAGGCAAGCATCAGGAGAATTACTTTATGGCAGACCTTCCTCTCCATCAGAAAAATATTTAATTCCGCTTCAAGCCTTCCCTTGGAGCTCAATTAAATCTTCACAGCCTGAAGCAGCTGAACTGCTCCATTTGCCTGTGAGTGTAGCTGTGACAACATCCTTAAAATATTTTCAGCAACTGTTCTTGAAAGAAAAGATCATGTCTGGCCTCAGATTACCAGGAAGGATCAGGCATGGGCCTAATCCCTCTTTTGTACCAGCAGCCGGAGGGCTGAGATGGAGGAAGTCCCATCATATGGGTCATCTCACATTGGCTTGAAAAAGGTAGTATGGAGAAGCCCAACTGTTCATGTTTCTGTGCTCAGAATCCAAGCTGGAGCTCTTCAGAGCAAACACTGAACTGAAAGCTGGGAGAAGATGGAAAGAAGGAAGAAAAGTTTGGGGGAACATGGCTACAGAGTAAGCTTGCTACTGCTACCCCACGCAAACGATGGAGGTGGTTGGGGAAGCAACCGGTACTGCTGAGCATGGTCAAACCCCAACCTCAGCCCTATCTTCAAAGGACAATTAATGCCACCTTTAAGCTGAAACAACCTCTGAACATGCCTGTCGCTGCTCACAGCCATGCAGCAATGCCAGAGAAACAGGAGCCGGGGACAGGATGGCAAAGCCATTTAAATGGAGTAAACGCCAAAATAATTGGCAGTCACCAAACAGGAGAGGTGTTCTGGTGTGATAACTGGGCTTGGCTGCTACTTACAGCATCACACCCGTCCTGCCTTGCTAATAGAGGCTTTGCTGATGCATATTTGATGGTTTCACTGTATAATATGTAACAGTATGTCGGGCTAATAATTCAATGGCTGATAAACCCAGCTAAGCAGGACCTTGTTTTTGCCACTAGCCAATTCATCCAGAAAAAAAAAAAAAATAAATAAATCATTGTGCACAACAGCATTTCATCACCTGGGTTAACAATTTAGCACTTAGAGATATTTCTTCACTCCCACAGAACTGTACCAATATTAACTAAACAGTCCTCAGCAGGGATTCAGAAAGGCAAGCAGTGAGGACCATTGCAGATAGAAGAGGAAACTGAGGCAGAAAATTTAAGCCAGTTGTGTAGAATGACCCAACAAAACAAAGGAGAGAAGGAGCAAAACTAAGAGGATCTCCTCCCCAAATCTACCCGCTGAACCAGGTTGTAAGGTCAGGGACTGACCTTTCATGGTTGTTTGTCTGTCCTTCTAAATGTTTCTGGAGAGAAAGATAAAGCCAGGACACCACTAGAGTGGCTATGCTGGCAGTTCTGACTTCTCATGCGCCTTCCAGGAGAAACCTTCTTCCAGCTTTTGAGCACTACTTTTATTTTGCTGCAGGTACAAGAGGCTCTTCTTATAGGCAGGGGCAGATTTCCTGGAGCACAGAGCAGCTGTAGCTGCCCCCAGGACCCTTCACTGGTTCAACAGTCCTGAGAGAGGACTCTGTGTGATGCAGCCATAAGGCCTGGAGGCTTCTTGAGCTAGGCAGATAGCACCAACAAATGAAGGCTATAAGGTAACAATGAATTAATCAAGTATTTGTGTCAGAAGCAATTATCATTATACATACAAACTGGAGGACAAGAGGCTGGAGATCAGCCCTGCAGAAAGAGATCTGGGGGTTTGGGTTGATGGCAAGTTGAGTATGAGTGAGCAGTGAGCCCTGGCAGCCAAAAGGGCCAACTGTGTCCTGGGGGCATCACTCACAGCACAGCCAGGTGGTCAAGGGAGGGGATTGTCCCACTCTACCCGGCAGGGATGGGGCCCCACCTCGAGTACTTGTGCAGTTTTGGGTGCCTCAGTGTAACAAGGACATCAGACTGTTAGAGTGTGTCCAGAGGAGGGTGACCAAGACGGTGAAAGGCCTCAAGGGCAAGACTTGGGAGGAGCAGCTGAGGTCACTTGGCTTGTTCAGCTTGGAGAGGAGAAGGCTGAGGGGTGACCCCATCACAGCCCACAACTTCCTCAAGGGGGGCAGCGGAGGGGGAGGTGCTGATCTCCTCTCTCTGGTGACCAGCGACAGGACACGAGGGAATGGGATGAAGCAGCGTTAGGGGAAGTTCAGACGGGACATTAGGAAAAGGCTCTTCACTGAGAGGGTGATTGGTCACTGAATAGGCTCCCCAGGGAAGCGGTCACGGCACCAACTCTATCAGAGTTCAAGGACTGTCTAGACAATGCTCTTAGGCATAGGGTTTAGTTTTAGGTAGTCCTGCCAGGAGCAGGGAGATAGACTCAATGGTCATTATGGGTCCCTTTCAACTTGAGATATGCTATAATTCTATTCAATGATTCTGTGTCAGTGCAGGTACTTCCAGGACTACTGATCCCATGTGTGTGACTGGTTCACACTGAGGGCTTGGGTGGAAGCTAGATCATGACTGACTGATACTCCTAATTGAAAGAGCAAACAGCAATTATTGGTTCAATTTTAAACATAATTTTCGCCCATCATTTTAGTGGCACCTTCACAAAAAAAAAAAAAAAAAAAAAAAAAAAAAAAAAACCAACCACTAAATCTTTGTTTATCTTCACTAGGATTCACTATTTCATTTCCTCTTCCCACCAAACATCATTTTGCTGAAGATACTAAAAACGGTCTCTTATGATTATGATAAAATAGTGGCACTTCTGAATAGTCAAATCAAGGGGGAAAAAAAAGGAAAAATGAATCTGTTGATGAAAAGTTGAATGATTCAGACAAGGGAATTGATTATTTGAGTCAATTCCATCAGAATGTGAATGTCACTGTTGTTCTTCAATTTCACTTTCTTTTATTGAAACCCTATGGTCTGGAAAGAAAAAAAAAATTATCTTAAGAAAATATCAACAGAGACCTAATTCTGCATCATTCCTGTGGAATTCTTTGGTCATCTTGAACATGGTTTTGACTATATACTTAAGAGAAGTACTTGGGTGTACATTTTCTCATGACTTCTGGTACTAAAACCTCCCTGAGTTAGAAAACATGGAGCATTTTCCACAATGTTTTATGTTTTTTTACAGTCTTCAAAATGAAAAGTATAAAAGCAGCATTTGCTTCTCCTGTTTTATTAAACAACTATTAACCAGAACATAATATGATCTGTATTTACTTCCCCACACATTCAATGAAGTACAAAGCTTTTTATTTTCTAGGTGTTTCGTAGTCACTAAACAGGTCAAATTTATCTAGATACTGGCTAACAAACAGCACACTTGGAATGTAACATTTTATTAGGAATAAGATCTACACATACTGAAAAGATTTGACATGGTATCATTGCCCTTTTAATCTAACACAGCAATATTACTCATGGCATTCAGAGGTTATTTCTTGTTTACACATCACTGCCTGAAAGCTTGATGGTTTTTTATCATTTACCAAAAATTTTGAAATCACACTTTAAAGAAGAAAAAGAAAGGCACTTCGATTCCATCCCCACTAAGCTTCATGGTTACAGAGAAGGAGGCAGGTTTGTTGGTAAGAAATGTCAGACTAACCGATGTCAGGTCAGGTCAGCTCCAGCAAACGTTTTATTGCAACAGGTGCCAAAGCCTCTCTGATGTCCTCTGGTATTATTCTACTGCCCAGCAGCTGCAATAACCCCATGGCGCAACTCTTCAGGGGAGCTGGACTGACATCAAATGTAGTTGCTGAAGAACATGCTCCAGTCTTTAGCACGCAAGCCATAAAGGGACAAAGAACTCCTACATTAATCCCATTGACTAGAAAAACATAATGACTAAAAAATGTACCTATTCTTCCCTCTTGTGCTTATGGAGAACCTGCTGACAGCACCTTAGAGGTTTACTTGGGGTGACATGCACAGCATGGAGCAGACTCCACCACAAAACATCTTCTTGTCACATCAAACATGCAAATATCCTGGGAACTTTTTCACTGACAGGGTTACTCAGGGCTTGAGATGAGACTTCCCAAATGGTCTCACATTGGTTCCCACCCTGCCTCAAACCTGGAATAAAAACGTTTGCTATCAAGTGAAGAAACTCCTTACCAGACAAGAAGAAGACGTGTCAAATGCCACTCCCTGCCTATCACAAGCAGTTAAGTGACTTGAATCCCACTGGGTGATTTCAAGCCCATACTCAAGCAGGACAGATACAGTCAAATAGCATAAAATGAAGAGGGAAATACCAGAAAATAATTCTTGGTAAGTACATAGTACACTGTAAAAATCTAGCTCAGGTGCCAAAAAGAAATCCAATAGAGAATCCTTCAGTCTGTGCATGTCCCAGCTGAATACATAATAAATTTAAAAGGGGGAAAGACTGTGTCTATGGAGTGTCAAGTAAAACAAATAGAAGCTGAGAAAGGATAGTTGAAAAACCATCCTGAAATGGCAACTCTCTACAAATGAATTGGCATCCCCATAGCTCCCCAACTGCACTTTGCTTTGTGTTCACTGACTCACCAGGATTTGGCCAAGGCTTTGCTGACAACACAAAGATTTCTGTATTCTCCTCTTTCATCTCGAAGAGGCTAATGAGACCATCCAAATACCACCATAATGTTAACCAAACACCATAACACAGGCTCAGGAGATGAGTACTGACAAGACATTAGCATCTCCTCCTATAACCCCTTGCATGAAACCCATGTAATTTGAAGAACCTCTATAAAACACCAGTTTGATGCCTGTATCATCCCTCTCCTTCACAGCACCCACTCACAGGGTTGACCAAACAGTCCCCACACTGCAGTCTAACTGATGTTTCTATACTATGCGGCTCATTTTTCTTTACTGCAATAACCCACCCTTTTGGGGAGGAAAGGAAGAGTAGTGGGATGGTAGGAGGAATCGATCCAAAATTCCCCACCAAAATCAGAAGAAGAACGCGAGCTTAATCAAGCACAACCTTCAGACCTGCAGAAGTCCTAACAGCCCAGCCAGAAATAAGCGTTACCTAGAGACATTAAGTTTGGTTTGGCCAGGAATCCAGAGTCAATAGGAATATCCCACATGAGGATGCCCCAATGCCACACGAGGCAAAACCCAAGTATAACCACATCCTTCAATGCTCTATGCACAAGTATCCCTTCTGCCTTCTACACCCTCTCTCCAGCGGTGGCTTGTACTAAAACTGGTAGCCTAAATGAGAAGTGTTTGTACCCTCAGCCATCAGCAAATCTCTTTTAACCTGAAGTTTCTCCTTAAAAGCTAACACCAAAAATAAAGCAGTTTAAATTGTTTAAAGTAAAATTTGGAGAGCTTTCTTTCATTTTCTGGGTTGTTTCTGTTGTTGTTGTTGTTGTTGTTATCCCAGAGTCCACAACAGGCTTAACGACTGATTGATCAGAGAGTACCTGGGGTTGCAGGGTTTTTTGCATTGCAGACTGCAGTGGATGTTTTATTCTGCAAACAAAATCCACCTGTAGGGAAGGGAAATGTAGGGGGCGGGGGGCATTTGTGCTGAAGATGAGAAATGCTTTACTTACCTACGGCTTTCTTGAGGAAAGAAACAAAAGGAAAAGAGGTGGAAAAATAAGAAAAAGAGTTTGAAACGCTGCCGAGGCTGGCGGGGAGCGGGGAGCCGGTGTGCCTCTGGGGGGAGCTCGGGAACCGCGGTTGGCCCCCCCCCACTCCCCGGGCTGGCTCCATCTCGCTGTCTCTGCTGTGAAATTAGGAGATGAGGGGAAAGCAGCCTTTCCTCCCCTTTGTCTCTCGTTTGAGAAACAAGCATCCTATTCCCTGGAAATTCAGTTTGGAAATGTAGGTATCTATTTCACAGTATTTTGTCAGCTAGCTAGAGAATAAATAGAAAGAAGAGGGCTGAGCAAACCTGTATCAGGCCCTTCAACATTGCTCTCAACAGTGTCTCTTTGGGGTGCTCCCAGTTGTATCCGTGTATGGGATCAGGGTTGTACTGGCTGGGTCCCTGGCCAAGGCATCCCAGGCACTGCCACGAGTACCAGCAGCGATGCTGAAGTTGGTGGCACATTATCCACCAGCTCCTGTGTGATCTCTCAGAGCCTCAGGCATTTTAAACAGCTTCTGAATTAATTAATCTCAAAATCTTCTACCTTGGTCACTCAGCAGCAGTCCCAGATATCCCTATCAGTATTATCACTGAGGACTACAGCAGTCTGTTCATATGCCTCAGTGAAACACAGCTCCTTGAACACCTCTTGCTCAGAAGAACATACAGAGAATATACATTAAGCATCCCCCTCATTCCATGGAGGAGGTGAAGTCTCCATCCCAAGCATCCCCTCATTCCATGGAGGAGGTGAACCCGTGACCCTCCTGTCTCCATCCCCCTTGCTGGTCTCACTTTGGGCTTTTAGCTGTGATGGTCCTTGATGTTAGTGAAGCCGAGCTTGGGAAAAGACATGTTTGTGAAAAGCAGAGGGAAATATGAAGGCAGTCAGTCAGCGCATTGCTCCTCCATTTCAGCCTAAGTTATAGACGTGGCTTTCAGTTCTAGAAGTCCCCAGTTTGATGCGGTAGTTGCTGACGTAGTTGCACCACTCTTGCATTCACACTTTCATCAGGGAAGGCAAAATTAAAAACTAAAATCACTGATGAAATGTAATTGACGTGAATGTTCTGGTGAAAAAAACAGAGGCAAAAAGTTCACCTGTGATTGCTTCTCCACAATACTCCCTGGCCCAGAAAGGGAGGATAGCTAATTGTATGAGATAAAGAAATTAAAAAAAAAAAAAAAAGGCATGAGAAATTATTTCAATGTTGGAAAGCACTGGCTAACCAGCTGAGATTAAAACAGTCAAATAAATATAGAGTTTGACAGAATATAACCTATGGCGAGGACTTTATAACAGTCTGTAAATACTGGAAGGATGCAAACACTTTACTTGAGGCAGTAAAACTAGCAAGAACTGAAGGAATTTATGAAACACAAAACGCAAGCTAAAAATTAGAAGCTTATTCCAAACGCTGGGCCTATGCATCAGGGGAACAGTCTGTTGAGGAAAGTGATCTTTCCCAGAGAAAGCAAAGATTTTATTTAGTACGGACACAGTCTCCCAGAACTGTCTGACATCTGCGAGGATTCAGTCGGAATCAGCGGAGGAACCTGCAGGCTCCGGCGTGCAGCCTCACGCTAACTGCTTAACATAGCATGTTTGCAAATTGTAACGCTGCTGTTACAACTGATACTGTGCAATTTTTTAGCAGCTCTACACTAAGGGAGGAAAAAAAACATCACTCCAGTTACAAAAGGAACCAGCTCTGCTCTGCTCCTCATTGACAGATCCCTCACTGGAGGTTTTCCATTCTTTTTTTTCCAATATTCATCTAAATGGATTCCCAGCCCCTTGCTCTTGCCCCTATGGTCCTCTGGAAGTGCAAGTGCTGGAAACCATCATGAGGGGCCTGAAAACCATCATGGCTAGTTAGTGTCCTGGTTCCAGCTGGGATAGAGCTAATTTTCCTTCTTAATAGCCAGAATAGTGCTGTGGTTTGGATTCATTATGGGATTTGGTATGAGAAGAATGTTGATAAGACGCTGATGTTTTTAGCTGTTGCTAAGAAATCAAGGACTTTTCAAGTCCCCGTGTCCTGCTAGTGTGCAGGTGCACAAGAAGCTGGGAGGGAGCATAGCTAGCCGAAAAAGAACTGGGGGTCCTGGTGGACAAAAAGTGAAAGAGGAGTCGGCCCTGTGCCCTTGCAGCAACAAGAGCCAATCGCACCGGGCTGTGTTAGTAAGAGCACAAGTGGTGGGTCAAGACAAGAGAGAGCTGTATACCCAGAGGTGCACCACGAAATGAGAGGCAAGAGTCACAAACTGCAGAGAGAGAAACTCAGGTTCAGTATTAGGATAAAAATCTTTATGACAAACACCGAACAGGGGCAGAGAAGCTGTGCAATCTCCAGCTGGTTAAAAAATCTCCCTTGGAGATGATCAAAACGCAACTGGACAAGGCTCCAACCTAACTCAGGACTGGATCTGCTTTGAGGAGAGGCATGGTGATGAACAGAGGTCCCTTCCAACCTAAGCCATTCTGTGGTTCTATGTAAGGAGATCACTTAAACCAAAATTGGGACCAAAATTAGGAGCAAGAGCCCTCAGAAGCGCAAAATGGATTGAAAGCTGCATCAGAAACAACTCACAGAAATCATTCTCCTTCTTCCACTCCCCATAACACTGTTGAAGACCCAAACTGTCCCAGACATTCCCTAAAATCCCAGAGATAAAAATGGAAATCTAATGCTACCTTTGCATGCTCCCTTTTGGGAATTAATCTCCGAGCTGCTCCCTTCAGGACACAGCACATCCTAACCTACAGATTCTGTAAGGTACAAGAAGGAAATCCACATGACCCTCTGAAAAGAGGGAAAATACCTACATACATGGGCTTTTCTTCTTCACCACAGAACAGGCACAGATGCCATCAGCTTTTCACCACAGTGAACTTACATTATGAGTGTGGAAACCAAGAAAAAAAAAAAAAAAAAAAAAGGGCCACAGTTACCACCACATCGAAGTATAAAGCAGCCCCTTCGTTCTCAAGGTGGCATGTTGCCAAATTAGGTCTTCCAATTTTGTTTAGAGGGACTGGCTTTTACTGTTCTCAGTGGGATAGGGTCACTGCAGTGGAGAACGAACTGGTATCTAAACTGGCTCATGTATCGCCAGTAAAGCTGTTTCCCATGTGCTGATGGCAGGGTATTACTGGAGGCGACAGTCGTGAGGGAGGAAGCACTGTTTGATTTCCAGAACCCAGCTGAGTTTATACGGTTGGCAGCAGGAAAAAAAACCCCACCACTGTTGACTTGAAAATCAAGCAAACCCAGTCTAGAAGTCATTGAGGGGGAATAAACATGGAGTCCCAAGATGCCTTTTATAGAAGCACTTTACCATGGATAAACACACTTTGGAATGAGGCATTTTTCCAACTCTGTCTTCTTTGTGTTGATGTTACATTTCTACCAGGAATACGGAGCTTCTTACAGCTTTTTTTTTTTTTTTTTTGTCAGTTAGATAAGAACCGACTTTTGCTAAGTGCCCTCATCCCTACCTCACCAGGGACGTTTCTGAAGTCCTTACTGCTTGAAAGCCAACTAGGAGTAAATGACTCCGTATCATAACCCAGTCCCAACCCATCAGAGAGACGAACTGTCAGGCTCGTTCAGGTTGGCTGAGTCACAACATCATTGCTTTCGTCTTTGTGATGAATGTCAGGGATAAAAGAGAAAGCACTACAGTAACATTATTCCTGCTCACAGGATATTGGAAAATGTATTAGATGACTTCAAATTGGCTGAAGCACAATATTGGGCTCCCTGAAGTTTTTCTTAACAAAGTTCCTACTTCAACAGCCGAGGGTATGTTCTGGGGAGCCCTCGCCTGTCCACCAGGTTCCACCTGCCAGTTGCCTTCCCCACTGGCCACTATCCCCATGACTGCATTCACAGCTTTCAAAATACTGTACAGTTTTCTTAGGATGCTTGCACAGTTGCCTGGCTTACAAGTGGCCAAAAAAGCTAACTTCCTTGAGTAGCCGTAATAATGTGACAGGTATTTAGATTACCTTCTGGGGCTGTCCAGCAGTAACAACTCTTCCAGAGTGTGGGGAGCAATCACTCCTCTGTCTACAACACATACCCAAAGCAAATTTGTGAGGACAGGCCCATCCCCATCACCCGAGCTGAACAAGATGTTTGCTATTCTCTCTTCCTCTCTGCCTGCTTAGATTTTCCTGAGGGATGCAGATCTCAGCGTGCTCTTCTGGGGTTCCCATTGCATTTGCAGGAACTTATTAAGGAGCCCCCACTCATTTTAGGAACAGAACCAACTGCACTGGGATTGTGCTCAACTTCAGTGCTGGAGAGAGGGTTACTGCTTCTCCTGGGAGACACACAGGAAACCCAGCTGGATTCCCTTGCAGCAATGAGGACAGATACTGAATATACAGTAATTTTCCTGTATCTTTTATGAAAAGTGTCAATTCAGCCCTTGCCCACCCTGCTTGGAAATACACCACTTTTGGCACACAGCATTTCTTAGGAGCAGGATGAAATTTCAGGCTGAAAAGCACTGTCATTAGAGTGAGTGACACATCTACATTCACAAAGGATTGAATCCTGGCATCCCACCATCCAGGTTCCAATAACACTATTTCCTTCCCTCTCCCTGACTTACTCTTCTCTGTGCATCTTACTGAGCCATTAGCAGAGTGGTAACGTTAATCTCACCCAAGTCACTATCTTTACCACCAGAGTAGTCCATCCACCTCTTGAATGCTTGCTCTCTTTAGAGCAACAAGAAGTACAAAGAAGGACCATCCCAGAAAAAGTGACCAATTTGAAAACCAGGGAAGACCCACACAAACACCATCACAACTGCCACATTCTGCCACAGCACTGTTACCACACTCCCATAGTCGTCATTACTCATGAATAAAATGTCACAGGGCAGGAAAAACATTAACCTGTGCTAGGATTAAATACTCCCAGTTGCTTGGGAAACCTGAAGTTTTTCTGGGAATGTTATGAATGTCCCAGGCCAGTGCCCAGTTTTGGAGGCTACTGAATAGTTCAAGCAAGGATTAACTGGCACTTTTTAACAAACCATCACTGTTCACCTACTAGCAACAGATCTAATACATAACAGCTGCCTGCTGTATAATACTTCAGCACCTGATCCTGGGTAGAAATTCCATGAACTAGACATAACATGGGCTAAGGATCAAAGGAGAGTAAAAGCAAGGGGGAGGATAGTGAGATATAGTTTAAAAAATAATAAAAATTAAAAAAAAAAAAAAAAAGGCAAAGGAAAGGAGCCTATCAGTGAATGCCAGAGCAAGGAAAAACAAATAGGGGGAGATTTGGCAGCTTAGAAGTTTGCAGAGCATAAGGCTACCTTTTTTCCTAGGCTGGCTCAGGCCAATTTACTTCCTACTCTACAAACTACAGATTCTTTCCTTTCCCATTTGTCTAGTAGGATGCTTTTTACGCTGTTTTATTCCTGACCCACCAGCCAGCACTAAGATTAACCAATTATAAGCTATATTTTTGAGTATTCTGCAGTATGACTTTGAGATCCGGTTAAATAAATGTCATTTACAGCCAGTTTCTGGCCACATGAGACAGCAGGCATTTCTCTGATATAGGAGATCTTCCACCATGCTCTCATGCAGAAGACTACTGTCACCATATTGCACACTGTGGGGCATTTCTGATTCTACCTGATACCAATCAGCTCCACTATTATAAACCAGCTGCTTCCTCACAGCTCAAAGCACTTTGTAGTGTAAGCAGTATCACAGTACAGCAATAACTTGGGATGATAATTTAGGCTGCTGCTCTTTCTTAAGTGTCTGGATTTTTACAGGCTGTCTACCTTAATTCTCTCTGCCCATTAAAACCTCTTTGGGGAGAATAAGCATGAATTCATAAAAGAAAAAAAAATCCAGGAATTTGGAGAACAATAACAGGTGCACACAGAAATTGAAATAACACATCAGTTCACTGGATTTGTGTTAGGCTTTTAAAACCCCAGGCAAGAATGTACTGCAGAAATGTAGTAAAAGACAAGGGAAGAATTCTTTCTCAGTGTAGACTGCACAGGCAGGGGAAGAGGGAGCCATGGTTATACCTATTTCACTTTTAGATGTCCTGTTTTTTTCTGGGATAGAGCTGATTTTTTTTTTTCCCTTCCTTCTTAGTAACTAGGATAGCTTACTGTCTAACACACCTCTGTAGCCCCTTCCCTCGCTATCAAAGCCCCCAACACACACACACACACAAACTCAACACAGCAGTAAACTGAGACACAGTCAAATTAAGGGTAGGAGCAGTAAGGTCCTTGGGCACCCAGAATAGAGGTACAGCAATGCATATGCCTTATGTGTTCAAGTTCACAGAGTAAAACTCAAACCCTTGTCTCAGGGGCTTGGGAGATGTGACTGTCACCACTGTTAAAGTCTTTTATTCAGGTAAGAAAATCCAGAATCAGTGCAGGGAACAAAAAACAGAGTCAAAGATTTCCTCCTCATCTGATCACCATGCTAAGCATCACATGCTCCCTCCCTTCTACTCTCTCTTGCTGGATCCTTTCCTACAGAACGGCTCATTTTTAACAGCACAGGTAGAAAGTATTCATTCCCTACCTCCTCTTGCTTCAAGTAACCTCTATTTATGATCCCAGGGATGCCTAAATTAGGTGTTGAGATGGTAGGAGCGTGGTGATTCTGCACACATGCAACTGCTGTAACTGGAAGAGCTCAAAAATTCAAGGAAAAAAAAATAAACAAAACAGCAGAAGCATCAGAATAGTACAGGTTAGGTCACTTGAGCACCACAGAGAGATAGCCCAAGACATGAAGACACATCATCTACATCTCAAACCACCAGCAACCACAAGGCCATGTTGCTTTGGCTTTATGGCAGATGTGAGCTGGGAAAGGAAAGGAACTCGCTGGGACATCCTCATATTTCTGGGGTCATATGCCCTGGTTCTGAACCCAGGCCCTCAGAGAGCTGTGTCACCTTTTCCTGACCTATTAAATCCTCCAGGATTGAATGAATTTTGAATTTGATTGTGCTGTTCCATCCACAGCATCTCCGAGTCTAGAGGAAGAGCAAGCACACACCTTGCCCATGTCCTTCATGACTCCTGTAACTAATGCATTCCCTGAAGAGTCTCTTTTCCATCTCCCTTTTGCACTTCCATTGCAGCTGGCCACTTGCCATAACAGAGAAAAGCATCACAGGCAGCACTCTAAAGAAGCCCAGAGCCTGTGACAAAGCAGTGCAGAAGTTAACACAGCCCTGAGATGCCAGTCAGTTCCCCCATCTCCAGACAAAAGCAACAAGGAATCAAATCACTGAGATATTTCCATTCCACTTTTGAATTTGCCCTGGGCACTACTGACTTTTCACAGACCTGCATAGATTGCTCTTTCCCTTATCAGCACCAGGACTCATCTTTCTGAGCTAGTCTGCCCGGTGTACCTTTTTCAACAATAACACCAATAAAGCAATTAACATTTCCTTTTAAGTTTTTGAGTCAAGGTAAAAGCACTCAGCCTGCAGAGTGCCGCTTTCATCAGAAAGGGCTGTTGTGCTTTTCAAGGGGCACAAGAGGATCGTTAAACAGCTAAATACACCTAGACATAGCGACAGCTTTGTGAGAAATAACTCGCACAGTGAGGTTTGGAAAGCAGCACATAAACAAGGCCAGATTGAGGGTCCTGGCAGTGGACATCCTAAGAACAGATGAAGGAGGGCAGCGTCAAGCCATGGATTTTCCACCTAAGAGCTGAGGGAGGAAATTGTAACCTCCGGGTAGCACCAAATCACCTTCTATTTCTGAGCTGCTAAATCTGTTGCAAGTCCTGAAGCTTTCTGCCTGAAACAAAACAGAACCACAGCATAGAAAAGGTGAAGAAGTGCTGCTCCACCACATCCCAGACAACATCCATGCTCCTGATACATTTGGCACACCGGACCCAGGAGAGGTGCATGTCAGCATGTCCAGCCCATGAGAGGGGATGTGCTGTGCTCCTAACACAAGGCAGCACGGTGCCTTCCAGTTGGCCTCTTTTCAGCATGCTGAAGAGATGATGCCACATGGCAGGGAAAACCAGCCATGGGGATGGCTAAAAGTGTCTAACACATGGGGATTGTGGGGAACGATGTGCAAAGGATCGGCCACACTGGGGGAGAGAGCACCCTCCACATGCAGCGCTGGCAGGCCAGTAGCGTGTCTCAGCGCCAGCCCAGAAGGACCACCATCGAAAATGAGACACACTCCATCTCTGCAGAAGGTGCATAGGCAGGTGGGATCATACAAGGAAGAGACGAAGAGCTTGGCACATGCCCTGGAGGGGGGCTGGGCGAGGGGGTGGCTTTGAGTGATGTGAAAACCTGGCTGCCAGAAGTTGGACTGAGATCCACCAACTCATTCCACACAGCTCCCCAAACAGACACACTTCCTTTTCTTAGAAACACAGATGTCTATATATATTTAAATCACTGCTCTAGTCAGGGGTTGTACTAGCTGTAAATTTTGAATCTGGGGGGAGGGGGAAGGCACTGAAGATTCCAGTATGTAATTTTCTCTTTTTTGGCTTATTAGATTATACCCTTGTTTAAGAACTAACTGTTCTTTTACTTGGTGTCCTTTTGGCAACCATCTCTACCTAGCAATACGTGGGTGTGTGCACTCCCCCAAGTTCGCTTGTACTTGCATAGCAAGTTCAAATGAAATACAGCTCAGAAATTGTACTCCCGCAGTCCAGGAGCAGGAGTATTTAGAGCAATTAATCACTAAAATGAAGAAAAGGCAATGACTGGCACTGTAAAGGGAAAAAAAAAAAAAAAAAGTTAACTCAGAGCACTACTGAAACGTGCTCAAAATACACAATCTGGAGAGGAAGCGGCACGTCTGCCTCAGCATTACAGTGACAGCAGCTGAACATCACGGCAGCTCGGAGTTGTGCTGCTCACAATCAAAATTCTTCTTCAGGGCGACACAGCCGGGAGAGTGGATTTGGCCGGTTTCTTCTTCCCTGAGGTAATTTTGCTCTCTTCAGTCACACAAGTAATAACGACAATATTTAGTACTCCCTGAGCGGGGTTTAACCTAGAGAACAGCTCCAGGAAGGCTTGCATGGCCCTGCCCCTAGACTGAAAACAGAAGCATCAGCATATCTGCCACACATTTGCGATAGCCACTTCCCTCCTTAGAGGTCTGTTTAAAAACACCCAAAGCTGGAAGGTGTCCACAAATTCAGCCAAAATCATTAAGAAGTATCTGGGCTTGGAAAATTAGGATTGCAGATTATTGTTCAACAATCTGGCTTCGATGTCGTAGGTCTAGCACTTCTGCTGGGACATTGTCTAATCCTGCTGAGGTACGACTGTTTCCACAGCCAAATATACCCACAGGTCAGAACAGTGGGAAGAGTTTCACAACTCTCCCACCAGAGTTTTAACCCCAAAGTTTACTGAAAAGCGTCAAATTGTTGGTGACCATTAAAAAGAGCTGGGCTGCTAACGAGGCTGATGCTAGGATGCTAAACCTGGTGCAGAGAGCACACGAAACCTGTAGGTTCAGGCAATACTGTGCTGGGATGTTTCAACCCTGCCCACGTTGCAGGCTGGTGAGCTGTGTGAACCTCTTATGTTGTATTAGACCATATTACAGAGAGCTGTGCAGTGTAAATAGCCTGGGAACATGTGGTGGTGGTGATCTCTGGAGGCTTAAAAAATAAAATATGTAGCTTCAGACTCTTTCGGAAAGGAGAGTGCATCCTGCATCCATATCCCCACAACCAGGCAAGGCATAAAGCAAGCCCTCAGCCAGGTCAGGTTACAACCAGTATCCCAGGGAAGGTTAATCGAGCTGTAACTCTTCTAAACAGCACTCACACAAACTGTGATGTTCTGCACCTGTGGGCTACCCCATTCAGGTGGGATATCCTCACCTATCTTCAAAAAAAATCAAAGGAAACCAAGGTCAACACTTCTGTTTTGAGCAGCACAGTATCTCAAGAACTTCGCCCTTCCCTATTGACTTCTCCTTTTCCCACATCTCTGAGCTTTTCATGACCACACAGTCCTGCTCCCGTTTCTCATCACCCACTTACCCATCTGCAATCCCATTTGTGCCAGCTGTGACTAGCATTTTTTGGCTTCTTCAAAAAATGTCTCCAGGCATTGTTCCTCATAGCGTCTTGGACACAAAAGGTGTCCCTGAACTAACGCACAAGGTCAGTATCTTGCTTGGGATAAATCTTCAGATATGAAAGCAATTGAGAGCAATTAGCAGAACATAACTGTCATTATTTTCGTTATTCCTTCTCCTTCCATCCTACTTCCATCCACTTGTTGCACTTATTTGTGTCTTGTTTCAAAGCAACAGAAATTTGTCCAAGGCAGTGACTTACTCTTGTGTTTTACAGGTATTCATCAAGCTCCTGTGAATATCAACAGCAGTTGGTACCTCATGAGTCAGCAGGCAGAAAGAGCAGTTTTAACTTCTGTATACAAGCAGACCAGCAACCTCTGCAGCTTTCATTAATACTTCACATGCTGACTTACTTCCTCAGGGAGAGGAAAATCTTCCAAGGGAAGTCTGTGTGACAGGTAGCTGAAGAGGTGGATTACCAGAGGACTCATAGTTACCAGGCACCTGTACCTCTTTTTTTAAAAACTGTCCTGAAAGGCATTTTTTTCACATGTTCTTCAATAACTTCACACCCCAACCAACCTGTTTTCTAAACCCGTATTTGGCAGGTATGAGCTTACTTGGCTTGGAGACTAGCCTCCTAAGTGCAAAAGCTACTTTTGAAAATGGAGCTTTAGTTCTGTGGTCTTCTAGACACTTTTTTGAAATTACCCTGAATTTCATGCTGGTACAGAGCCCGGTGCAGCAGGGCTTGAATCCAAGGACAGGACCAATCATCATGACTGGCTCTAAGTTTCAGTGAGTGGCAAATCAGAAGAAAACCAATCCAATTGCAGATATAGCTGTGCTATTGTCACTGCCAAGTGGTGAGGCACACAATTCAGCACATAGCAATTCACCTTCTTCCCAGGTGGGTCTTACAATCTGTGCTGAGTACTGCACCAGCAGCAACCCACTTAGGAAGGCTAAATCTAGCACAGGTATAGCTTCAGTAGGTTGTGATTTTGTGGCAGATGCACACTGGCATCTTGAAGGCTTCAGAAGATAGCCCAGAGGCACAAAGGACTGGGTTGCATGTAAGGCAGGCACCTCCATTGGGTTGCCCATATCTGTAGCCCCCAATCTTTTTGGAGGAACCCTCAATGAAGCCAGATACGGTGTCTCTGCCTCAGCTCTCCCATCCCACACTAAATTCTAGTCCATTGCATCACTGCCTCCTTACCCCTTCCTGAAACTACTGTCTCCTTGTTACTTTGATGGACCAAAGCAAGGCCACTGCTCTCTGCCACTGCAACAGCCCTGGCGTTGAAGAGGTCTCACAGCTCAAGCTCAGCTGAAATGAAAGATGGGTGAGAAAGAGTTGGGACTATGTATGCAGCAGGGTAGGGGCTTCTGCCTACTCAGACCTAACACAACCCTGCTACTGTTGTCATGGTCATGGCCACCAGTCAAGCTGCAACAGCTGGCCCCTGACTCCCATTCCTGTTGCACTGGTACCAAAGGAGAACCAGCAACCAAAACTGTATCACCTCCACCTCTCCATCAGGCTCTTGTACCCAGCATAGCCTCCAGACACCTGGAGAAGACAAGCCTGAGCCTTGTGACTATGCTCATCTACCCTCATTCCAAACGCATGCTTAGTCCCTCTTCCCCTGACCGTTACCTCCTCTTCCCCAAATCAGGGAACGTTCTCAACAAAGTTTCCCAAATTAATGCCTTGTAGTCTCAGTGAATTAGTATCTTCTAACAAAAATATTTCATCCCCAGACCTCCAACCAGCTCTGAAAAGGAACTCTATCGATTTCAAAAACCACGTACTGCTTTCCAGCTGGATATATAGAGCAGCTTGATGTTGGCATATGTGCTCCACCATTTTGCCCCTTGCTAAAACACATATCTGGGATTTGTAAGTTGACCCAGTCATTATTCTCCCTGCCCCCTGCCTCACTTCTATTTCTTTTAATCCTCTGCTTTACTTCAACAAAGGAAGAAAATGGAAATTTTCCACTACCCTAGTGTCATGCCCCGAGCTTGCTGCTCCCTTCCTAGGGTGATCTGGAGTAAATAGAGTTTGCACAGTGACATGAAGATTGGAGGATGCTGTGCAGCTGAATAGAGATCTTTGTTCAAGCAAAGGTTGGTCCTTCATTAGATCAGCCCACGGGTGAAATGGAAGTGTGGTGACATTAGTGAACACCCTACCAGAAGCAAAGAAGAGACTGGAGACCCACAGATGAGTCACAAAATCTGTCTGTTCCAGTGCTCTAATTACATTGCTCATCCAAGAAAAGCCTCTTTTGGAGCCATTAGGTCAGAATCTGTTCTCCCCTAGCTGTAAATCCCTCATAACTCAGTGGAGTCAATCGATTCATATTGGTGTAAGCAAAATCAAGCGCAGTGCACTTGCACAGCCTTTGATCTTTCTGTCTCTCTCTGAACACAAGCTCACAGAATGCCATTAAAGAGACCAGAAACCCAGGCCCTCAGGTCTTGCACACGCTGCAGGCACTCTGAGCAGCAAGCCCGACATCAAGCACTGCAGTTGGGAGGTGAAGGAGAAGCCAGAGGAGAGACAAAAGCATTCTGTCACCCCTTTAAGATGAAAGGCTGTGGACCTCCCAGAGGGCCTACGGACACTTGTAAAAAGGGTTGGAGCGTGTCACATTAAAAGGTTACACACAAAAGAAAATAAATTACCTATCTGTCTATGTATCAATCTACCTTTCAGGTAATACCGTCTTTCGAATAAAAAAAGCAAACACAGTGAAGCACTGCTCCTGTGGCTTTCCAGCAGACTCAGTGAGGGTGCACACCTTTTCTAAAATACAGAACTAAAACACCAGAAGACTGAAGACCATCAAAATCAGCCATTTCTGTTTCAGGAAATCACCTGAATGAAGGATTCCAAGCAGTGGTCCATTTTGTCCTAATAGATGTTTCCAGTTTCTTCCTCTTCTTCAAAGTGTCTACCAATGTGCTGTGCAGAAAAACTTGCCAGTCTCTCCTTGGCAAGTTTTCCTGTGAAAAAAAATTCTCTCTATCCCTTCTCTGCACTGTGAATGGAAGCAAAAGTCTCTATTCAAAAGACGCAGCATGCTCCCCCAATATTATGTGTATTGTATTAGGCACACAACCAAAGAATGGCCCCAGGTCCAAGGAGCATTTCCTCCTTTTAAATCTAACACAACTTCCACTGAGACAGGTGATGACACCTGTGATCTTCTGGTTGGGAAGATCACCAACCACCCGCTTAGTCCAAGGTCCTGACTCTTGCTTCCTGGATCAACAGGGACATGAACTTCTCAAAGGAAGAAGAGAAGAGAAGAAGGAATGCCTTCAGCAGCCAAGAGCAGCTTGGCTTGAACAAATTCAGCAGAGAAGCCTGCAAGATTAGCTTGAATATTACTGATTGTGTTGGAAGATGCGAAGAGCAACAGAAGAAGGCCATGAGCTATAGACTGGAAAGCATAAAGACATTCCTCTGTCTAGGATTCCCTCCAAGCAGCAGAGCAGCTGAGAAATATAAAGCTTTTAAAATGCAAAAAGCTGAAAGGCTGTCCCCTCTTGGACGTCCTGAACCTAACGCTTGTTCTTGCAAAGTCATTTTTTAAGTCAGTAAAGATGACTCAGGAAAAAAGAGCTTTTGAGGAGTTGTTTCTAGTAACATTGTAACACCCATGAATATATATCCAAAATGTATATATATATCTTCGCATTTCTTTGGTTCAGTTAATGCTATTTAGGGGGGTGGAAGGGGAAAGCCTCTCCTGTTATTTAACATGAATCTCTGTCAGGCCTTCTATCCCAGACCCTGTATTTAATACATCATCTCCAAGTTCTGAAATGTGGTCCTCCGGGTTATACATTTTCTACAGCACTGAAATGTGCACAGTATGATGGAGACAAAGACAGAGATATCTGTAATGGCTAGTGTGGAACTGTATTGATTCTGTTGGTTGTATGTTGTTTATTTACTTTTTTAAGCCCTGTTTGAGAACATTTTCTATTCCTTTCGGGCTACTGCCACATTTTCCATTTGCTACAGGAGCTAATATTGATGCTACACCATGTGTGTGTGAATTTGTTGGGTGAGTAGGAGGAGATGCTTCCTTCAAAATACAGGCTCTCCAGACCAGATTCTGCACACATTCGTCTCAGTTTAAAGGCAATAAACACACCGAAACAACCAAGTTCCACAGGATTTAGAGAGCAACTGTGATCAGAATCTGTCCCAGTCTGTCAGGATCCACCATTTTTGTCTGTTGAGAAAGACGTAGGTGGTCTCTCCCACTCCCTGTTGATGGAAGGGGGTGGGAACACAATACCACAAGGGAATAAAAAAGCAGCTTTACGGTGAACTGATATATGAACAGGAATTAACAGGGTGGTGGGAAGGGAATGAATCAGCCAGTCCCAGTGAAGACAAAGAAATTTTTCAGACACTACCCTGGATCTCACCCACTCAGACACAGCATCTTTTCTTGGCCCCTGTGATACATCATCTCTTCTCATAAAAACCTAGTACTGCAGTTTAAAAAAAAATTACAAAAATTACCCTGCCAGGAGCAGGTAAACTGATCCTACACTTAACCAGTGATGTACAGTCAGTCCATGGGTGCCAAGTCAGCCCAAGGCATCCAGAATTGTTTGTGTGTAAGTGAAGCCCAAACCAACACTGAAGTCTAGATATTATGGAACCCAACCAAAGTTTGGGCATCTGCTTTTCCAGAGTTAGGGAAGAATTTATGCAAGCTATAGAACATGAAGAAATATATGATCATGATCCCTGAGGTTATTCCAAGAATGGAGTGTATCTATCTCACTGTAATGGTAAAAGACCCAGTCTTGAAGCCCATAGAGGGGGAAGTAGGTTTTGAAACACAAAAATGGAGGCTATACAAAGGCTTAGAGGGCTCTTCTGGAAAAAAAAAAAAAAAAAAAAAAAACATTTGGGCTTAAAATCGGTGTAGTAAATTATCTGTTCTCCCCTTGGTGCAGGCAAGTAATTCCTCTCACTTTAATGGACAATTTTATGGCTGCTAATAACATTTGTAGCTAAGATAATGACAAGGATAATCAAATCCCATGCTTGAGGGCATAAACTGATTGCTGCGGGGGTTAGCAACGAAATCACCATTGCCATATATTGCACAGGTGTATTATGGGATAGATTTCCTTCCTCCAAAGTGGAAAGGCATTGGTGTCTGCCAAGATAACAGATTGGATGATTGTCTGTGTTATGGAAATTGCTGGTTTGTATGCATGGGATTTAGGGAAAGAGGAGAAACCTCTTTGTTTCAGCATGACAGAATTTGTAACCCAAAATGCAAAATGAGCGGGGGTTGCAAGATGCATACTGATGCCTGTTCTTGTAGAATTGTTCTCTTAAAGACAAGTTTAGCCTTGACCGTAATGAAGTCCACTGCCAGATAGCAAGTGCTGCTGTACATTTAGTGCGGTATCAGAAACATCTGTAGTGTGTAATCCCAGAAGCTGAGGGCTGGGAGAAATCTCAATAAAGTATTTGACCTGTTTCAGGATGTTTAGATCCTCAGTCCATCACTTAGGGGTTATTCAACTCATCAGTCAGCTCCTGCACAGCACCTATCCACTGCTAGGAACTCCATGGCTTGGAGGGACCTCAGCAGGTAACCAAGTCCATTCAGATCTGAGGCAGGCTGAAGTATGCCAATCCCACGTGCATTGGACAACCGTTAACCCATTCAGATAAATATCCTACTACTGGCACTTTGGAGGGTCCTTACAGATCATGTTACAGCTGTTCACAGCTCACAATGAACTTACATCTGCTGTGTTGAAGAGTAAACCTTGGGTATACATGTCGAAAAAGCTTATCACTGTCCTCTTTACAGCAACATATTCCACATATTTAAAGACTATTATTGTTCCTCCCTTCATGTATTTCTTTCCCAGACTAAACAATCTCTGTCCACTTCACAGGTCAAGTTTTGTCTTCGCATTTTCATTTTTCTCTTCCTTTCTCAAAACACTGCATGCTCAAAACTGGACAGTTTTCAGGCTCTTTACAAATACCAGGAAAACAGAATAGCTACATTCTGTCACTTACATGCAACACTTGCCTGTTTTGAACATCTCACACCAGACTCATATTTAGACTGTAATCCACTTTATCAGCGTGATGTTGCGGTACTTGCATCTAGTCAGTTCATATCATTTTTCTATGTGTGCATTTGATGTCTCCTTCTGCAGTGCAATATTTTGCACTTGTCTTTATTGAATTTCATCATATTGATTTCAGACCATTTCTCCAATTTATCAAAATCATTTTGTATTCTGCTCCTGCCCTCTGAAGTGAGCACCCCCTTTCACAATTAATATGTGTACTCTCTGTTCTATCAGCCAAGCCATTAATGGGAAAATTGAATAATACCAACCACAAGACAGACCCTTGTAAGACTGTACATGTTATGTCCATTCAATTTGACGGAAAACTAATCATAAATACTTTTGCATTTTTATTAACCTGTTGTGAAATTATCTGGTGGCAGATTTAGCAAGGGGCAACTGTGTTTGTATTTTCTGCCCCATTTACAACCACCTTCACGGTGTGTGTGTTTTTCACACATGCGATAAGTCTGGCCACAGTGCAACCTTTAGTCTACAGCGCGTGTGAATCCAGACCTTCCACCCACCTGTGGCAATTCAACCCAGTCTATGTTTTTCTACCGTAATTATGAGAACTCAGGGCTATTATAATGCCACATATGGATTAAACATCATGATCTACTTCTGCCCCACTATCAGCTATCTATTGAAAAAAAAAAAAAAAAAACAAAAACACCAACCCAGAGAAGTCCAGTGTGAGTTACTCAAGAAAAATTTGCGTTTGTTCCAGCTTGTCCTTTGTTATCCTCTAGGTACTTTCACAGTGATTGTTTAACAGCTTGGTCAAATATCTTTCCGAGTATCAAATTTAGGTTGACTGAGCATTAACTCCCCATGTTCTCTCCTGTCCCTTTTTTAAAGATAGGCAGCATGTTTGTTTTTCCCTGCAACAGCCACTGGTAGAGCTGTTCAAACAGCAGCCATAAAAAACTGGTGACACTGCTGACAGTGAACAGTTGCTGCTTAGAGAAGAGGTTTGATTCTTATCCAGATATTCAGCTGGAGACAAAATTGTAGGATGCACTGATAATCCCTCAGGGAAGCAGGAACCTTCAGCAAAAAAGGACAAGATAAACTTACACAGATCCCAAGCAAGATCCAAGACAAACTTCAAACAGCCTGCGTGTGTGCAGAACCATTAAAAATAAGGCAGGAGGAGGCCAGTCCATACCTTGCCGCAAGGCAGGACAGCATGCATAGGCCATTCTTGACAGATGCTTGTCTATCCTGTTCTTCAAGACCTATCGAAGAAAAGCCCACACCCTCGCCAGGCAATGTATTTCAGTGTTTCACTAGTATCATTGCTAGAAATATTTTTTTCACTGTGGCCACTCTAATGCTTCCTTGCTGTTGTTTTACGGCTTGTCTCATTCACTGTACCACACTCAAGCTCTTCAGTAACAGAACTTGGTTTCAATCAGATTTGAAAAGCCCCTCAGGATGCATTCTTCTCAGAGAGATCATGGAAGTAGTTTTTAACAGCTCACCACCCAACCTGCAGTCAGGTTTCAGCTCGTCATCCAGATCAGGACCACATGTGCTCAATAGCCAGCAATCTCCATTGTGATACCTATCGTTAGATACTCAGAGGCAAGACTGCATCCCATGCATCTACCTCCTCAGTGCCACCAGCCTTTATTGTGGCCCATCTTGAGAAAAGAAAAACCTCTTGAAACCTTTAAAAAAGAAATCTGTGCCATACCAAAATGCCAGCAGCTGACCTACCTACATCATAAGGACATTGACTTCAAACATCATACAACAGCAGTGAAGTAAGATTGAGGCTTTATGAAAAATTACATCTGGTGCCAGTCCAACAACTCAAACCAGAGCTGAATGCAACCCACAGAGATTAAGCTATCACAAGCATAGGAGTGCTATGAAGTCTTCTAAATGAAAACATAATTGGGGGTGGGTATTTGGGAAGGAAACAAAAATGAGCCATTCTGAATCATGCCTAGTGCTTCTCAAGCATTAAAATAAACCTCTTGGATGTGCAGTACATTCATGGACTGACTTGTAACATTGCTAATTTGCCTCTGTTGGCCTACATCAGTAGGTATCAGCCAATGCTCTTTCCTCTGACTGGCAGAGTGCACTCATTAAGGCAAACACATTGCTACTAAAGTCCTAATTGTTTTGAAAAGTGCCCTTTAAATAACAGACCTTTTACTACTAGGCAGGATGTGTTTTAAGAGCAAATCATAAGCTTAAGCTTTTGCTGCCAAAAGACTGCATGATCATTTATTTGTTTGTCAGACAAAAATACCAGAAAAGAATGCAAAAGCTGATAGGGCATCAGTACAGACTGAACAGTTACCATCTCCTTTCCCTTCTTGGGATGTTCATTCCCACAAGAAAGAGCAAAGGAGGGGAGAAACTCTGAATGAGAGACTTTGAGAAGATCACTGAATTCTTAATATATCAGTTGAAAGTTCAACTGAAAAATTCACATCAAATCCCTGGGATTTCCAGGTGCTGCCAAAGGCACAGATCCAGTGTCACTGTTTCAGTTCCCTAGAACTAGATTTACCTCATTTCTAACACACCTAAGTAATACTGGGGGTAAAAAAGGAATATAAGAAGACTGCAACAATAACTCACATTTGATGTGCAGGAGCAAACAGTAGATCACAGACTTTTAGGGAGGATGTGGCAGAGTAACAGTTGGTAGAACCTTCAAATATTGGGAGAGACTCTTACTCCCCACATGTTGGTACCCAGACTTCCACATCCCAAAATATGCTTTTTTCCTCTTTGGTAGTCAAAGGCAATCCATTTTTTTTGACAGCCTAGTATATATAACAATCCTGAATAATGCTGAAAGGGCATCCTTCTGCTTTTTCTAGTCCTCAGAAGACAATACTATATGCTTTATCCTGTAAGGAACATTTCTAAAACTCCTGGTCTACCTCTGGAAGCCCAAGAAGTTCCAAAAGGCCAGAAAAACTGTGGGCGAGCACTTCAAGTCACCTCTGCAAGTATAAGGTGTTTCTGTGATGCACGATTGTAATGGTGAGCTCAACCATCTTTACTTCATGAACAGTTTTAAAACATTTCAGATGCAGTATCTTAAACAACACAGCCTTCATGCAGAGCCTTATCTTCAGGGCTCCATGTCCTTCCTGCTGCTGGAGTTCATTTTATTTCAGGTCCCCTAGTTTCCAGAGTAAAGTTATTCCAAGTACAAAACTGCAGATTTTTAAAAATTATTACTGCCAATTGTTTTCACAGGGTGAAGTCAGACTTGTTTCACTATACACTCAACTATTAACAGCTAACAGCAACTGTTCATTAGTTCAAGTAATGGAGGTCTAGACCTTTGAAACAAGAGTATTTGACACCTTTTCCTACTCTGCCTGGTCCTGAAAAGTTCCAGATGGGTGTGAAATGCAGCAAAGTGACAAAACTCCAGGTGGTCACAGGAGTGTTACAACAGTTACTTTATGATACAGTTCCCATAGCAATGGTCTGTGATGGTTTAAACATAAGAGGAGAACATCCTCTCTAGAGAACATCAAAAGAAAAGAGAGTGGAAGAAATAAAATATTTCATCTGCACCCAAAACACCTCTGTAATGACAATGGTAGCATGTATTGGAAATGGCTGACGGTGCCAATTGTCTTGGGAGTAGATGTCTTTTATTTCTACCTTCCCTTCACTATGTCAAGAATATCCCTAAATTGGGAATCTACGAACATTTCCTCGTAGCTAATCTCCTGCACTATACAATTAGAAAGAGCTGCTGCAGGTTTCATTCATCAATCTGTGCCCTAAAGCCCTCTGCGAAATTTTCCTGTCTGAGAAGGCTCATGCAGCTAGCAAAGGGAGTGATCCTCTTCTGTGACGGGAGAGCAACAAGACAATCAACTTCCATCAGATACCTTTTAACCCCACTACTTGCCTGCTTTTCTCTGAAGCTCTCCTTTCTTGCTGGTGCAGGGAATTTAAAGGACAATATAGTCTATTCCCTTCTAATCATCCTAATAAGTAACAAATACATAAGTCCTTAATAGAGAGATGTCTTTCAGTGACATGCCCTAATCATCTCCATAATGAAAGCTGTTAAAAAGGATACTGAACCCTTTAACCAGCAGATGACTGCATAAGCCTCTTGTGGCAATTGGCCAGATATTAAAAAAAAAATGGTCACTTAACTCCTCAAAAAGAAAAAAAACTCAAAAGGAACTTAGGAGGTTCTTCCCTTGAAACACAAAAGAAATAAGTGTGCACTACACTTTAAGAAAGAAAAGGCATCTCAGTGGATCAGAAGACGTTGGATTGGAAGAGGCTGGATCAGAAGAGGTTGTTAACTGTCTGGCACCAATGAAAGAATGAAAAATTTAAAAAAAAACCAAAAAAACAAAACAACCCACCACACAAAAAAACCCAACCAAACACCAAAACAATTAAATGGAATAAAAAGAGTCAACATTCTTCCTCCAAGATTCCTCTTTGCTCAAAGTTTAAGGTATGCAGTAAGCATGTAATTTAGCCTTTCGCTTTCAATTTAAAAAGTTAAAACCACTATAAATGCCAAAGTCAACATATGCTTTAACTTCACAAACTCTGCTTACTTGATTGTTAAAAATATATAAATATCTGAAAACTGTTATTACAGGTATTTTCCAGGAGTTGGTTTGATATAGAATATAGCTACTTGCATTGTAGAATTCATGTCAAATAACATCCTGATCTGAAACTACTGTGACTTAAAATATTCTCAAAATTATTTACAGCAGACTTTAGATTAGGCCTTAATTTTGGGGGTGGGGGGGTGGTTTGCCTAACACTCCCTAATCCATAGACCCTCTCACTTGAACCAAAGAAACCGCTGTGCCTAGAACACCAACAACTTTGATGTTAGTTGTGGTTAATCAAGTTACAGACACCTGGTAGAGTGTAGGTAGCCTGGGGAAGGACTCTATCCATACATTTTAACTTGAAATCAGTAGATTCCATGGACTATAATTCAGAGAAGCTAACAGATTCAAATTAATTTGCATCACAGCAATCTACATATGTGAAATTTCAGAATTAGTCCATGGCTTCACTTAAAAATATCCACAAGCCAAAAAGAGATGAATAGGCCTGCTACACACAAGCAAACAGCTGTTGCAGGTCCACAGTAACCTCTTAGTTCAACTTGGAAGCAGCAAAGGACGCTTACTGATTAGTTCTGCATCACCAGCAAGCGTCCTTGCTAGCATCTGTTACAGGGGAAGGGGATATTTCATGCGGCCTTTATCTGGATCCAGTCAAGGACCTTCAGTAAAATCCATAGAAACTGGGTCCCTAACAACCTGAAGGGCCTTTGATAGAAGACATATAGTAATAACAGAGATAATTACCCACAATTGTATATGCTCCTTCATGTAATAAAGCTCAAGATTCTGCTATTATTGCATGTCAGAAGAGCTAAGCTGCAGGAGTTTGCTACTATCACCTTGAATTCATTATGGATCTCTGCCTTTGGTTCATCTTCACTGTTTAATCTGGTTATAAACTAATGCCAGGTGGTCTGAAAGAGAGTGAAGTGAGCTGTTGGCAATTAGAAATAGTTCCTAACCTGAATCTTCAGAAAGTCATTTTATCTTCTTGTGTCTAAATTGAGGATAATTTTTACACAGAGGTGTTGTGAAGATGAATCACCTAATGTCAGTACAGCATTCTGAATATAAAGTGCTGTGTAACCCCAGCTCAAAGCCATGAGCATGGCTTTTGGCATTTATGAAGGAATATGCCCCAGCGTTGAAGGAATTAAGCACCTCAGCTCAGATTGCCTTCAAGGAAAGACAACAGCATTCTGGTCCCAGACCATCAGCATCTGTTCCAAAACCCCTGGTGTCCAACAGGCAAGCTCTCCATTAACCAGTTTTTCTTTAGATCAAGCCTCATAGTTCTGATGCTGTTCCCAGAGAAAGCAACGGGATTGTTATTCTTTTGAGTTGAAGCAGGCATAAGCCCATAGCTAACAGCTAAACTTCTTCCGTTATTCTTAGTCTAGAACACTTCCTCTCCCTCCCAGTTCTTCCCTGTAAATTCTGCTTGCCATCCTTGTATCAGCAGGATCATTTTCTTCTTCAGCTAACTTCTTTCCCAAAAGACTCACTGACACCTCTAACTTGTAGCCTTGTCAGTGGGTAAACACAGATATTTCTATGCTGACACTTGCAAAGGTACATAAATGGTTTTACTGCATAGAAAAATAGTCAATAAGCAAAGACCATACAGTGGAGAAAATGAAATTTCAAAGATCTTTGGTGATCCTTCTCAACAAAAACAAGCTCGCCCAGGAACTATTAGAGCTCAAGGCATGGAAAAAGGAAGATTCAGAAAATCATAGACCATACGGCTGATAAAGACTTCCAAGAGGTCAGCTAGTCCATCTTCCCCCCCAAAGGCAAAAGCAGCTATAACTCAACCATTCCTGACGGATTTTTGTCTAAACTCTTTTTAAAATGCTCCAATGATGGAGATTCCACAATCTCCTTAGGCAATCTCTTTCAGCATGTAACCACCCTGACAGCTGGAAAGAGTTTCCTCGTGCCTAATCTAAATCTCACTTGCTTCAGTTAAAGAAAGAAGTTATGAATAGTTAGGGAGGAAATGAAAGAGCACCAAATCCTAAAAAACTACAAGACAGTAATTTCTCAAGCCTGGTTACGCTAAGGAAATCTGCTGACACCATCACCCAGCTGAGTGGCTAGAGATTTCTCGATGCTTCCCCAAAACTGTTTTCAGACTCTTACTGGATATTGCATTTGCGTTGCCAGTAAGCCATACAGTGGGAAGCTGCAGTTCAGCATCAGCCTGAGATGTATTTTTGCTTTGTTTATCAATGATTTTTTAAAAAGCTTTTGCTAATGTGCCTCTGCAGGAATGTGAGGTATCATTGCAAAACCAGTTTTCAAGAACCAAAGAATCGTTTCTATGACCATGTGAGCAAAGTACCCACAAAGTCCCCTTTGTGTCAGCAGAACACTATTTTGGATTTTTTTTTTTTTAATCTCCATGAGACAAAGAATATAGCATGAAAAGATTTTGCAGAACATTTTATTTATGCAGGGGAGAAAAATCCTACATGCAGTTTATCTTCATGTGGCTCGCTGAAGTTGACTTCCTCCTTGCCTGGAAGATGATCCCAACAGGTTGTGATCACCCAGTATTCTCCGCTGAAGCTTCAGATGGTGTCAATGAATAGATTCATTACCCCGGTGCATCTACAAGCATTCGTATCACCAGAAAATCTTGCTCTCTACTTTCATCTGAGTTTATTAATAACAGACTGGCTTTAATCTACTCTGTGCTTGTTTGGTTTGTTTTTGGGTTTGGTTTTTTTTTTTATATGAGATATGACCTTCATGGTCCTGGCAAGTCATAAATGCAGCAGTTAATTGACCAAAGCACTGGTGTCTTTTTTTCTCTATCTTCCCTCTTTCGTGTCTTGTTTTCTTTCTTTCATTTCTTTCTTTCCATTGAAAATTGTCCATCTGCCATGATTCCCTACTCAAAGCTTTTCAGTGGACTGCCTTTAAATATTACCATCCATCAAAAACCAAGAGCTGACTCAAAACACCAGAGAGGCTGGTCTTAAAGGAGGAGCAATACTGACAAACAAATTCACACATGAAAACACTTACGTCTTTTTCTAACTCAAATAGAGATATTGCAACACTACCAGCTTGGTATTTTTAAAACCATTTTACAGAAGGGTAAAGTGATACAGAGAAAGGATACAGTGACTCAACTACTATCCTGAAATGGATTTAAGCATGTGTTTGCTTAGTTCAAACAGGTTCAAATACAGGTTCAAACTCCCTGTCAGGCCACCGTCTGACAGAAGTATCCCATCCCCTCATCTGGATGTAGACAGTTCCCACATCTTTAGGTTCTCAGTAGCCAAACGTCTATCAATAGGTGGATATTCCATTCACCATTACAGGTACTGCACCACATTCTTCAAGAATATTTTGTCTATGTTCACCAGGACGTTAAGTCACTACTTGTAGTAGGTTTGAAACTGAAACCAAAGGCCTAAAAGCAAGAAAAAGAGACTAGCAATTCACAGCACACACTGTCTTAATTTTGCTCCCCTTACAGTCACTTCTCAGGAAAAAAAATAAATAAATAAAAATACTCAATCTGTTTGTTGTTTCAGTTCATTTTAGGGTGACATAAACAGCTTTCAGTTCTTTACATTCTGCACAAGCCTCCAGAAATATTCAGTGTTTACTAGAGCTCGGTGGTGTTAAATCAAGTATGACTATCACCCTTTAAGGCCTAAATGATGGAGCGATATCCATACCAATAACACATTTTGACAGTGTTGACACCTGCTTACATAAAAGCAGTTTACTCACTCTTATAAACCTGTAGAAAAGGGCATTAAAACTTAGTAGGAATACTAGGAATTACCTTTTCTTTTCAAAAGTTGGTGTTTTCATTCATTGTATCCAGCCTCTTGATGAACTCTGTGGTGTATTCTAGAGCGTATCTCATAAAAGACAAGTACCTGGATAAAGAACTTGATTAAATCACTCTGTCATCATTTTGACTGTGTAACTGGAAATGGCTTTGTAACTGGAAATGGATAGGAAATTGTACTAGCTAACTCTGAAGTGAGAACAATCACGAAATAAACTCAGCAACTAGTGAGAGCCAAGAACAGCTTATTAGTTCTTTTTTATCACCTAAAAACTTCCACAGAATTCAAACATGACCAAAACTTTGTGAAAGCTGGGTATTTTCTTCTGCTGATGGATTTTAGGAGCAGACTCACTGAATGTCATAGCACCTGTGGTTGGTTTCAGGTTATTGGTTTTTTGTTTCTGTTGGGTCAGTTAAAAATAACAGAGGAAAAAACAACATTGCACCTGTGGGGCAGAAAAAAAAATGTTGTGTCCCTGGTGAAAAAAAAAGAAAAAAAAAAAAAAGTTTCCATTTAGTGGATCAACCGTCGCTTCTTTGTTTTAGTACTCAGCCTGACAAGCGAGCAACAACCCCCGACCACCCTCTGATGAAAGCCAAATGCCACAGGCTGGAGGAAATGTGGGAGTTGACCCAGTCTCGCACGGGAGGCTTTCAGTTTTCCATCCTGCCTTCCAGCCAGGTCTGTCGAGGTGTGTTTTCCCCGGGAGCGGCCCGCGCGGAGGGTGCCCGGGCAGCGGGGGCAGGGCCGGCGGCCGGAGCTGTCCCTTCAGCACCACGGGCTCGGCAGGAGCTGTCCCTTCAGCACCACGGGCTCGGCCGGGCTACCGCTCGCCGCGGGCTCCTGGTCCGGGGCCAGCCAGAAACGCCTTTGATTAAATTAAAGCCACAGTAGTTTAAATCAAGGCAGTGAATCGGTAATCGCTTCAGACATGTTGCTAGCACGGCAGTATCAAGGAGAACAATTAAGTTAGACACGGATGAGTCTGCTGCCATAGGCATATTGCTGGACCTTGTGATCCGCAGATTCCTATCGCGCTTCTCTGAAGAGAAGTTTTGTGAAGACAGATGTACCACTCTAGCTTAGGCAGGGAAGGGTTTTATTCAAGTCTGTTTTAAAAGTCAGCCTGCGACGGTTAGTTGAATGCACTTTTGCGGGAGCACCAACTGACTACAGCACGTTCGCTAATGCATACACCACTGCATGTGTTTCTTAAAGTCTGGGAGGTTTCACAGGGAGCAGGAAATGTATGTGAGAGTGTACACACAGTCAGATTTAAAATAAGAACCATCACGAAAAATTAGTATGAACATTCCCGATCACTGCCCTGCACAAGAAACACAGAGAGAAGAAACCCCTTATTTCCCTGAAAACTTACACATAGAATGTAATTCTTCCTCTGTGAAACAAATTATTTTAGGATATATAAGAAATTAAAGAAAGCCTTGCCATGCTCACTTTTACAGACTACCAGTAGATCAGATAACATCACAAAGCTACTTTAGTTCTGAAGAGACGATACACAAAATAGAAGTGCATTTGGCAAGATGCAGATAGTAACTGTTAATAAAGTTTTGAAAGACAGATCACATATCCTCCTGGAGCAGAGTTTCCCAAATGAACAATCATTAAAGAACGTCTCTCTTTCTGCCCCATTCTTTATTATCACTCTTCCTCTCAGTGGCTCCTCGTTGCTATACACATTTTTAATTTAAACAATTCTGACACTCCAAAGCGCCTCTGCCTACAGAAATGCACGCTAGCCTCTGCACGCTGAGGTGCTCCGAGCTTCCCAAACAAATCCCAGCTCTTTGCAGGAGAAAATGCTAAAGCTTCCCAAGCACGTTATACATGTTTGCAGGTAAAATATAATCAAACAGCAGCTATTGTAAAAACAGCCCTTTCTACCTGTCACCGACTGAGCTTAAGAATGCAGAAAGTATTGCAGCCACCTCTTAGGCGGGAATATAGGGCAGCGTGAGTACACAGGCGTGTGCGTGGAAGCCTTGCTGTAATCCAGAGGGGCACACCAGTCCAGTATTCACTTAGCACAAATAAATGACAAGAGACAGATCGAGGAAGAGAGAATCAGTGACCAAAGGGGAAAGGAGAGTTCTGACATCGCAACAAACAGCAGGAAATCTAAGTCATCAGCCAAAGTTACAGTCTACTTTATATTCTATAGGCTATTACCATATGAATTTTACATAATTATATCTAATAACAGAAGAGGAAATTATCCTGATAAATCTTATCTTTGTAAGGGCAAATGGGCTTTATACTGTTAGATGGTCTTTCAAAGGAAATTTTTTACTGCCCCAGGTATAATATAGTCAAATACAAATGTAAGTAGACACTGCTTAAAGGGCAGTGGACAGCCCGTCCTGCTGAAAACTGTCAGTATCTTCAGGTGGCAATGTGCAAATTTCTTGTAACAAGCCCTAAACGGTAAAAAGACTGAGTCCTTCTGGATTAATAAGAGAGCTAGTCTTTCGTGTCCTGTTCAATATAATGCACTACCAAACAGCCACTGAGCTAGAGGGTCTTTTCAGATCTCCCCAGATGTTAGGGGGGAGCATCTAGAAGTGCTGGGAGAAGAACGTTACCAACTGCCTCAGTAAATCCACCTTAATGAACACAAAATTGGCAAGAACAAACCTGCTTATCAAGCCAAAGCCAGAGTTGTAGCACAGTTCTGTGTGCACTCCGCAGCCTCTAGTTATCGTGGTATTTATTTTTACGGCAGGGAACCAAACTTTACGCGGAACACTCCGCTTCAGCTGTGGGAAGCGGAGAATTACAAAGTGACAGCCTGTGGCCGTGTCCACTGACTATCCCCTTGACCGTCCTGGGAAATGGCACGTCTGGGAAGCCGGGCAGCATGGATGTGACAGCAGGCATCGTTTTGCCTGTCCGACCGTGTGCCCAGAAAGAGGAGATGCAGAGTGTGACCTGTTGGCACATCAGACACTCCAGCTGCAATAAAAACTTCGGGAACACATTGGGAATGCCCAGGAGAGGCCCGGTGGTGGGACCACAGCTGTGGGAACCCCCACCACAGCCCTCGCCAACGCCAAAACAAAGTTTGCGAAAGCAGGGCTATGCTTGGCTACATCAAGGGCTTTTCCAGCCGATCCAGTTCCCATGCCCTCACTGTCTTCATCCTCATCCAACCGCCTTTTGCCTAAGTTTTCCCCGTGTCACTTAAGCAAAGGTGCAAGAAGAAACATGACAATGGGGCCTCCTTCTTCCTGAAGGGAACGTCAGGAGAGGGTCACTCTGCTTTGTCCCCCCTCCTCCTTGCCACCCAAGCCACAGCTCAGTGGTAGCCACGCGGCCAGTGCCATTCCCCCCACCAGGCCAGCCCCACTCCTCCCCAGTCCCACCCAGGGGACGCACTCCCCATCTCCAGGGGAAGAGGTGCGGGACACCGCCAAGTCCAACAAGTGCCAGTGAAGAGCGATGAATTACATAACGCGGGAGGGAAGCCAAAAAACTCATCGGGCTCTTAACCCCTCGCAAGCCACGGCTCCCCTGCCCCTCTCCCTTTCTCCCAACCAGGGGGGGCTTCTGCCCCAGCCCTGGCCCTGGCCCCAGAGGGCCTCCCCGAGGCGAGACACTCACCGATGGTGGTGATGACCGTGATGGCAAAGTAGAAGGAGCCGGCGAATTTCCACTGGACGCCGGCCCGGTGCGGCTCGGACTGCATGATCACCAACTCCAGCTGCCGGTAGTCCTCGCTGGTGATGTTGTACTTTCCTTTGAGCCGGATCTCCTCGGCTTTGAGTTTCTCCTCCTCCCGCATCTCGTTGTCGGACTCCAGGGCATCAAAGACGGCAGCCCCGACCAGCAGGTAGGTGAACGTGCAGATGATGAGGGACAGGGTCCGCACGTTCTGCCTCTTCATGGCCGCCAGCAAGGGGCGAGTGAGGGGACCATGTCCCCCCCTGGCCGCCCGGGGATCCGACAGGCCGCAGCAGCCGCA
>NW_020799095.1:148890126-148941528 GCF_003259725.1 Athene cunicularia
CACCGCGGCTACACACACCTCAACTGCACACACCACAACTGCACACACCGCGGCTACACACACCTCAACTGCACACACCACAACTGCACACACTGCAGCTACACACACCGCAGCTACACGCACCGGAGATACACACACCGCAGCTACACGCACCGGAGATACACACACCGCAGCTATGCACACCGGAGCTACGCACACCGCAGCTTCACGCACCGCAGCTACACACACCTCAACTGCACACACCACAACTGCACACACTGCAGCTACACACACCGCAGCTACACACACCGCAGCTACACACACCAGAACTACACGCACAGCTACACACACCGCAGCTACACACACCTCAACTGCACACACCACAACTGCACACACCGCGGCTACACACACCTCAACTGCACACACCACAACTGCACACCGCGGCTACACACACCTCAACTGCACACACCACAACTGCACACACTGCAGCTACACACACCGCAGCTACACGCACCGGAGATACACACACCGCAGCTACACGCACCGGAGATACACACACCGCAGCTATGCACACCGGAGCTACGCACACCGCAGCTTCACGCACCGCAGCTACACACACCGGAGATACACACACCGCAGCTACGCACACCACAACTGCACACACCGCAGCTACACACACTGCAGCTACACACACCAGAACTACACACACAGCTACACACACCGCAGCTACACATACCTCAACTGCACACACCAGAACTACACACACCGCAGCTACACACACCAGAGCTACACACACCAGAACTACACACACAGCTCCACACACCACAACTGCACACACCGCAGCTACATGCCCCGCAGCTACACACACCAGAGCAACACACATCAGAACTACACACACAGCTCCACACACCACAGCTCCACACACCACAACTGCACACACCACAGCTACACACACCAGAGCTACACACACCGCAGCTACAAACAGCAGAGCTACACACACTACAGCCCCCCACACCACAGCTCCACACACACCACAGCTAAACACACACCACAGCTACACACCCCACAGCCCCACACACTCACTACAGCCCCACACACCACAGCTCCACACAGCCCTACACACACCAGGCCTCACACACCACAGCCCCACACACCGCAGCATCACATCACGCCCTTGCCACCCCACGCGCAGAGCTCCACAGCTGCGGCTCCACGCACACAGCCCCCCTCACTCACACCCTCGGACCTCCACACGGCACAGCTCCCCCAACACGACCCCCTACGCCACAGCCCACGGCCCCGGTCCCCAGCATCACCCCCCGCAGCCCAACCACCCGGCACACACAGGCACAGCGCAGCCTCCGCACACCGCCCTCAGCCCACGCACGCCACACCGCCCCTTCCCCAACCGCGAAACAGCCTCTCCCCACACACAACACACGCAAGGTGCCTGTTCCAAGGGCTCGGAGGGACCCACCCAGCCCAGCCCCATCGCCCCTGAGCCACCACCCTGCTCGGGACGGGGCTGGGGGGCTGCAGCCCCCATGCTGTGAGCCCGAGGCTGCAGGCCAGGGCCCCAGCTCCTCCTGGCACACCTCTCGCTCACTCTGCCATCAGATTTTCAGCAGCAGGTGTAGCTGCAGAAGCCTGGGGCTGCTTTCATGTATGCCCAGACAAACAGTTGTGCTTTCTGGTGTCACCTTGCCTGTGGTACCCGTAGGCTTTCTCCTGCATTAGAGCTGGGATTTTCAACCTTACTCAGTGAAGGCTGAGCTGCTTCTGGCTTCTCTGGGCCTCAGGTGATGTTCCCTTGTTTTAGGCCCTTCTCAAAACCCCAGGGCTTGTTACTGCCATCCTCCATTCCTAAAGCAACTCCAGCTATCTCACTCCTGACTGCACATTGCCTGAGGCCTTTGGACGCCCTTCCTGAGCTACACGGGGGCAACGGGAACCCAGTACTTTGCAAACTGATGAAATCCGTGGGATGAGAAGGCAGTATCCGAGACTGAAGCCCTCTGAAAGGTGTACCTCAGACTGAGCAGGCAAAAAAGGCCCCAAAGCCCTTTGTGAAGCTCTTGGCCACAGAGAGGCGCAAGAATTAATTTCATTAATTCAGCAAACAAGATTTCATCCAGGTCAAATTCTGTATCACTTCACCTGAGCATTACCAGAATCATTACAGCACCACATGGAGCAGGAAAGTCTCACCTGCCAGAGGGAGCCTGTACGTAACGGCAACGGGGAAGGAAGGGAAAAAAGGAGAAAAGAGGAAATATCTGGTTTCGATCAACTCCTTAAAAATGGAAGTCTGATTACCGTTGCCCATTTCTTATTCCCCAAGGGAGAGCAAGAGAAGAAGAATAATCTATAAATAGTTTGCAACACAGAGAATCCTATAGCCAAGTTGCTGGGAAAGATCAATAGCATGATTCAAGGAGGGCTCCAAATTACATCTCAGGGGAGGGAGGTGCTGAACAGAATTGATAAATGAGTTGCAAATGCTGTGTGTGTTGTGTGTATCTAATTAACAGAGGGTGACTGGGATCAATAACAACGAAGGAGCTGGTCTAAAAATAGCACTCAGGCGGGGATTGCAACCTGCGGGCAACAGCTTGGATGGAAACGTCCCCTGGAGTAATTAACCTTTAGCTGGAAAGGGGTGGTTAGCGTGGGGTCAAAGTGGAGCCTGTGGGCAGCCGGGGAGGGTTGAGGTCTCCATGGGACTTCAGGGCAGAGAGTAACGTGACAGTCATGGAGGGGACAGGCACAGCCGTGATCTCGCAGCCTTCCTCTGATCGGGCTGCAGTGTCAAGCTGCAGATTGCTGTAATGCTTTCTGGAGAAATGTCTGAGTATTAGCGTATTTCTGGGATTGTGGAAGAGGAAATATTTGTACTTCTATGTACTTTCAATATTGCTTAGAAGAAAGTCACAGTCATTTTTCTGAACATCTATTTAAGTCTACAAGAATTTGGGATTTTCTTCTTTTTTGCTGACATTGTTGCTGAGAAAGTATCCACCTCTCTGGGGACCAGTCTTTGCTCATCCATACTCACCAGCAGAAGTCTGTATTTGATCCACAGAGCAAATAACGTCTGAAGAGAAGCTTCCTTCAATCCTTCCATCTACAGCAGAGCAGTCAGGCAAACTTCAGGGGGAAGGATTGACGTTGGACAGGATGATCTATGGCTCAGCTCACAGGCTCTGCTGGAGTGCCAGGCTGAGCTGACATCGCCCAAGTGAGAGACAGACACATGCACTCAGGAACAGAAAGTTCGTTGTCAGTGCGGATTGGGACCCGGGGTGTATGACATGGCTGAAAGAAAAGGAAACCATAAAGATGAAGAATCTATAAAATATCTCTGTAAATCTGTCATGGAAAGGATCGGGGCAGGGGGAAGGGATGAGTGAAGATTTAATATAGATGGAAGTGTCTAGAAAAGATCTTTCCTGGCCAAAACTTGTCTCCATAAGGTTAAAAAAAAAAAAAAAAAAAAAAAAAAGTTTTTAAAGTCTTTTATTCTGCTGTAGATGGAGATACTGAAGGATCAAACCTTGTTTAGTCACTAAAAGGAAGATTAACTTCAAGTGTCAACACATATCTTAACTCCTCTCAGTTTAGTCTAACTTGAGGGAGAGCAAGCAGGATGGAAGATAGCCCTGAGCTGTGTAGTGGTTTCCCTGGCTGCTAACAGCTGTGCTAACCTAATGTTTTCGCCTCCTTTCCCCACAGAAAGCCAGCGGGAGTTAGAAGTCTCCCACGTTAAAGGTAAGAGTGTGTGGGTGCTGTTGTGTTAGAGCAGCTCTCCTGTTTTACCTTGAGTTTGCTGCAAGAATGGCAGGAGGTAGCTGCAAAGCAGCTGTCTCCTGAGTTGTTTTTGTGGACGTCTCAAGTCACCCCTGTTGACCTGTCAGAGATGCTCCTTGAGAGAAATCTAATGTCCCTCTCTAACCAAGAAGGGGCTGGGACCTCCCAATCCATGTGCCGTCTTCCAGCTGAACCACAGGAGTCTCAACAAACCAGATACGGAAAAAAAGCCCCCAAACCAGAAAAATAAACTGAAAAACATGATCAAAACTAGATAGAAAAAGACCTAACCTATTTATTTTTCTACACAGGTTATCAAGAAACCATTTTATTTCTCTTGAAACTGTGGCACAAAGATGGTCAGAATGGCAGTTCTGGTTGAGGGCCAAGGTTCATTTAGCCCACAACTCTCTTTTCTGCATAGGCTGTAGCAGACATGAAGGAGAAATATGAACAGAACAAGTATGTGTGATTCTTTTTCAGCTCTGTAAGTATTCTCCCAACCCCAGATTATTTTATTTCAGGGGATAATCTGAGACTCAGTTTGTTGCTCTACTTAGTGACCCATGATGGATCTTTCTCTCCAGCACTTCTCCTCTCTCTTCCTGAATCCAGCTAAAATTTTTGCATCCCCAGCAAAAATTCTCATCCTCTCCTAAGGAGGAGTTCAACAGATCTGTTATTCAGAGCAGGAAGAGTACTCCCTTTTATTTGTTCAGAGCAGACTTCCTTCAATGGTTCTCCGCCCCTGTGCTGGAAGAGAGAGAAACTGTGCAGTTTCTCCGTGCCATGCCATGGTTTGGCAGAGACGGTGAAGTTCAAGAAGGTAGCCCCGTTTTAGCCACTGTCCCCCATGCAGGGGTGTAACATGACAGCTCTGTGTGACTCCCCCATCTGCCTGCCACGGCAATTAGAGTAAGAGGCTCCATGTGTACAGGCCATCAAGGCAGAAGGGTAGCCCTGTCTCATTTTGCCCTATAAAGTGTCTCTGGCCCTGTGGGGAATTTCTTGGAATTACTGTAATAAAAGTACCATCGGAGGCACTGTCCTCTCCAGGGCTGCACGTCCTAAGGAAGCAGGGGATACGTGTCAACACCTGATGGGTGTTAAAATGTGCAGTGGATGTTGAGTGACAATAGGCAATTGTTCATGGAAGGTGGTCACACACAGGGAGTGGGTGTTGCCACGATGTTTACGTGAGAGGAGTGCTGCAGATCCACAGCGATTCCAACACCTCTGACAAGACTGGCAATGCGTAAGAAAAACACTGTAATTTCAGTGATTAAGAATAGCTCAGCAGAGGTCCCCCATAAAAATTCTTCCCTGCGAGTCTACAAAATGCATTCATGAAATGATCTGACCATGAATTAAGACTGTCCTTCAGAATGCAGCTGCCACACTGAGGCAAATGTTGTGATTTTAAGAACTAGGAAGTGGCTCAGTTTAAAAATGCAATGCCCGACTCAAAGGCTGTCATAGCCCTGTCTAAGACCTCTGGTGGTGGCCTTTGGATCAGGCTATTGTCAAGAATGCAAAGGTTATCACAGCAAGCGTTGGAGACTGGATTGTAAGGAGCCAAACTTCCCTTTAGCTTCACAAGCTCTCTTCATGTCCTTTGCTTCCACCAGCTGTGTGCATTTGCACAGTCACTGATGTGTCCGTGGACCACGGTTCTTGTTTGGTTGACTGCGAGAGGAAGCCAAGCGCAGGTTACTAGGTGAACACACCTGTGTCCTTAGAGCGGTAGCTCGGGAAAATAATGGAGGAGGGAACCTTCCCTGTGCAGCTCTCGTTTTATTCTTTGTACCTTTTTCCCACTGATGTTCAAAGGAGCGCAACCTCTGTTGGATCCACTCAGGCAGGTTGCAAATGTTTCAAGAGCCTTCCCTTCCTCAAGTAGTCAGCCAGTGCAGAAGAAGGTTGAACAGGGGACTGGTGCTTTAATTCTTGCCTCCATCCCTCCTGTGCCTCCAACATGACAGTGCTCTTGAAAGTAATCAGCAGTGACAGAAAACATGCACAAAGAGTCTCAATGACTTAGGGAGAGAGTGCTTGTATGAAACAAGTCCACATGTGGGAGAAAAAAAGAACAGGATCAGACCTATGCTTCATATTTTTCCCACACTCATTTCATTTTACAGGGAATTCATTAATGTTAAATCCACCTAGGTGGCAGGAATGTGAGCATCTGGTCCAACCTAAATAGCCTCTTCTGTTCTATTTTTATATTCATGTATCATTCTTATTCTGCAGAGCTTGTGCATGGCAGAAAGGGTGAGTTCACTTCTCAGTATACAAGCCAAAGGTCTCCTCCAGAACTGCTGCGAAGGATTTGGAAGATGTTTCGCTCAAACACAGAATTTATATATAGGCACAAAGCTTTCATTAAACATGAGCAGCTAAGGGGACAGCATCAGTCACTGACGGTAATGTATGCACATCTTGTAGGCACACTAGAGAGGAACAAGCTGCCTTGGAGAAATTAATACAGCAAAGGTGTTCATTATTGATGCATTTGTTACTGAATTGACTCCGCCTAAGTTTCCTGAGCCAATGTGACTTCCAGATCTATTTGTAGATTACCAAATGCTCACACTGTGACTGTCACTTTTGCATTTACTGCAGCTGATGCCTTAGATGACTACCTTGCGTACCAAAACTGCCACTGAATAAGTCTTCAAGGAGAACCCTGGCAAAGTAGAAAGGAAGATCCCTGTACTGGTACAGCCTTCACCATCAACACCAAAGGTAACTGAGCTGCAAAGACCCATAGAGCTGGGAGATGCAACAGTCTTCCTCCATGAGTATAGTACTAATGAGTACTATATGTCAATGCAACAACTTCTGAATGAATTTGTGGAAGTGTGCATTTTGTTAAAATCACCGCTGAAGAAGGAAATTAATTGCTTAGAAGGCTTCCTAGCTAGTGCAATAAGCTACAACTGTTATAATGGAATGCCACTGTAAAGGGAAAATAGGAGCTATTATGAATATTTGCTGTGGAATTGTCTTGTCCAGAAGAAAAAGCACCATATGGCTTGGAATATTTAAAATAAAGCTGAATAAAATGGGCTGATTTACCGTATTCTGTGTGTTGAGTGCTTGAGCAGCAGGACCAAGCTTTTATCTCCTTTGACTAAATGGTTCATGTATTGTATTGGGTTTGTGAGGCAAAGTTTTGGTAGCGGGGGGGCTACAGGGGTGGTTTCTGTGAGAAGACGCCAGAAGCTTCCCCCATGTCCCCCAGAGCCAATGCCAGCTGGCTCCAAGAGGGACCCACTGCTGGCCAGGGCTGAGCCCATCAGTGATGGTGGTAGAGCCTCTGGGATAACAGTTTTAAGAAGGGGGAAATGTTACTGTACAACAGCAATTTTAGCTGCAGAGAGGAGTGAGACTATGTGAGAGAAACAACCCTGCAGACCCCAAAGTCAGTGAGGAAGGGGGGCAGGAGGCGCTCCAGGCACAGAGCAGAGGTTCCCCTGCAGCCCGTGGGGCAGCCCGTGGTGAGGCAGCTGTGCCCTGCACCCATGGAGCTCCATGGGGGAGCAGAGACCCACCTGCAGCCCGGGGGGGACCCCACGCCGGAGCAGGGGGATGCCCGAAGGAGGCTGTGACCCCGTGGGAAGCCCACGCTGGAGCAGGCTCCTGGCAGGACCTGTGGCCCTGTGGAGAGAGGAGCCCACGCTGGAGCAGGTTTGCTGGCAGGACTTGTGACCCCGTGGGGTCCCACGCTGGAGCAGTTGATGAAGATCTGCAGCCCGTGGGAAGGACTCACATTGGAGAAATTCATGGAGGATTGTCTGCTGTGGGAGGGACCCCACGCTGGAGCAGGGGAAGAGTATGAGGAGGCCTCCCACTGAGGAGGAAGGAGCAGCAGAGGCAATGGGTGATGAACTGACCACAACCCCCATCCCCTGCTCCTCTGTGCTGCTGGAGGGGAGAAGGTGGAGAAACTGGGAGTGAAGTTAAGTCCAGGAAGAACAGAGGGGTAGGTGGAAGGTGTTTTGAGATTTCGTTTTTATTTCTAGTTAACCTACTCTGATTTGACCTACAATAAGTTAAACTAATTTCCCCAAGTCGAGTCTCTTTTACCCGTGATGGTAATTGGTGAGTGATCTCTCCCTGTCCTTACCTTGATCCATGAGCCTTTCATTATATTTCTCTCCCCTGTCCAGTGAAGAGGGGAGTGATAGAGTGGCTTTGGCGGGCACCTGGCATCCAGCCAGGGACAAGCCACCACATGGATACACATCTTTTTTATTTGGAAGAGATTGAGTGGGCTCTTCCACACCTCCTTCTATTTTTTCTCCTCTTTGAGGACACATGAACACACTCACCCTTCAGATACCTCTGTAATTTTCAGAGTGCATTTTGTTCTAACATAATTTTTTCTGGCCTCTATTCCCATCATTTATGACCTGACCGCCACCCAGTAATGGAAAAACTTTTTCCAGCCAACATTTTCCTCCTGCATATACCATTTTTCAGATAGGGAAAGCTGGTGGCAGGTGGGGTATCCAGCTGCAGCTTTAATGTAGATATTTCACAAACGAAGATGGACACCCCATGGGGTGTCCCCACTGCCTCCACTTGCATCTCTTGCAAACCTGTCTTGGTGGTCTAAGGCCTGACTACTCCAGTGTAATCCCTGACTACTCCTGTTGTGAGTGCAACTTCGCAGACTACCTAGGACACACTAGGGCCAAGCAAACCGTCTGTTGCAGAGGACATGGAAGAGCAGCATCTTCCCTCTTCTTCCATGCTGGAAGTGTCAGTTTTATATCACCCAAATCAAGCAGGGGTTGGACTAACTAGTAATTAAGAAATTGATACTAAATATTGTTATTACTGTATTTAACTGTGTTGAAAGGGGAGTGAGACCATAGCAGTAGCTTAAACCACAGCTAATTCAATTACATTTAGCTGTGCCAGAGTCTCTTACAGCTATTTTCCAAAATAAATTCTAACCTGTATATACACACAAGGCTAAACTGTTTCTTTGAAAGGAAGATTATAGTTTTACTTGTAGAGATCAAGCAGGATATATACTCTAGTGAAAACCTTTCTTGAGAAACTCAGAGTCAGGGCAAAGGCAGTACCATCTCATGGAGAGAATTTCCCACCACCTCATATTATCACTTAGTTTGAAACTGGAGGAGGGAGGGAAAATGAACCTTTAATAACTGCCCATCTCTAAAATCAATTTCAGTGCTCAAGACAGCTTGTAAACACACAATATGCTTTAAAAAGGATTGATGCTGGGGAAAGTGAGGTGCACATTTTCCTGCTGTTGAAGTCAAATAAAGCTTTTAAATAGCTTCCATTTTCAAGGGTGCGTAAATGGCTACAGTATTAAGAGCCTTCCTCTGGCTGAAGACAAGGGATTTCATTCTCGGCTCAGTTACACAATTTAAATGAGGAGTAACCCACTGAGAATTGACCTGGTGTACATTTGTTATGAGAAAAGAATAGGACAAAGATTTGTATAAAAAAAAATTCTAACAAGGACATAAATTAAGATGATTTACACTTTTGGGCCAGGAGTTGAGAGTCCTTTTAAAACCACAATTGATTGATGAAGCCTCACAACATGCCTGTGATTCAGTAAGTACTATACTCGGTTTGCAGATGGTTGCTCTGAAGCACAGTATTGTTACACGGTTACAAGCCCAGCAAATGAATTAGTGGCAGAGCATGAACCAAAGGCAGGTTGCTATATCCCAAGTATCATACAACAGCGCTCTGGGATGGCATTTCTTCCTTGTGGTTGCTCAGTACAGGCCATCTGATGGAATAAGTTTATAATATCTAAATAGAGTGTGAATTTCTGTGGTTTTGTCTCTTGGCTACCAAGACTGAGAACTTAGCACTGTCATGGTGCTGCTGCCTTTACACCTGTACAGGATCACATCTCATCACTCTGAGACCCAAGGTGTTGCTTAACAGTCCACACTCCACTTAAGTCGCTGAGTTAGGAGTTGAAAAACTATGAGTCCTTGTAGGTTTAGAGATGCTCAACTGCTCACCAGTTTTGTAAGGCCATCTTGAAGGACCAGCCCAGGCTAGGGATGGCTGCTCACAATGTGCATGTGCAAGACAGAAGAGATCAGTGGTAGGGGAGGAATGCGTGAAGAGAGTGAAGAGCATGACAGTGATGATGGCAGGGGATCTAACCTATATAGATGGGAAAAGAAGCCTGGAAAGAAGATGTGGGGGACTGAGGAAAGAAGTGGACAGAGAAATTAGGAGCTGAAGATGCTGCACTAGGAGGGAGATGGTTGGTGCAATCAGTCATTTGGCACTCAGCAGAAAAAAAATTGCAGTCAGAACTGCAGAAAATGTTTATCAATGTCCACTTCAGCTGTGTCTGCAGGTTTTCCAGCTGTCTGGAGACTCTGGATGAATCCTCTTGGCATTTTTTCTTGAAGGCAACAAAGCAGAGGAGGGAACAGATAGCACCTGCATTTTAGTTTCTCCAGGGGGGCAGATAGTCTGTCCTGCAGTGCTCAAAACTGAGGGGATTCTTTGGAAAGCCACATTATGTTCAGTGAAGTTACCACTGTACTGGCAGAATAAAGTGGGCTCTCAGACCCGAACTGTGTTTCCAAGAGGCATCGTGCCTTGAAGATTTCTGAGCACATTTCTTGCTAAGGCTTTTTTCTTGCATGGGCGTAACACTGCAGAGACTTTTGCCTGTGCTTGCGTGTCAAGCTGATGGTGTGAGGAAAAAAAGAGCCAGAGCTCCACCAGCTCCTCAGTTTTCTGATCCCAGCCTCCCTGAGTGCAGCTGGAGAATCCTTGTGTGTGCTGAGAGCTGAGGGGCATTTACCCTAGGGCACCTCCTAAACAACCCTTCCCACTATTGTCCTGAAAAGACTGCTCAGGACACACTGTTCAGGAGAGAAAATTGCTGTTTAAATAGACTTTCCCCAGGATTAATTTCATGTCTGTGGTAGATGCATTTCCCTACTGCTAAGCTACAGTGGCAAAAGCATCTTTGCAAGTATCTGCAGATGCCTGCCTGCAAAGCAGAGCTTCGCACAAGCTTAGTAGCTTTTCCCCATCAGCAAAGCAAGCTGTCTGATTGCAGCACACAGCTTTAGCCGTATAACCCCACTGCTTTTAGGACTTTGTGCCAGCACAGCTAGACAGTCACGGCTCACACCTCCTCACACCTCCGGGCAGTGTCGCTCACCCAGCAAAAAGCTTGTGGTTAGCTTTGGCCAAGTAACGTGGCTGGAGCTGGCCCTGGTTTGACAACGTGTGTGCTCAGGGTGCTGCCGAGCTCTTCCTCACTGAACCTGCTGCAAAGCCACGTTAAATAACAGGCAAGTGTTACAGGTCAAAAGTCTATGAGAGAATAGCAAATGGTATTTCTGGCCTGCTGAGTCAGGCAAAGGAGATGGGGAAGGAGGGGGCTGGGACTTTTCCCCGAAGATCATGTCTTGGCAAGGATAATAATTTCTGGCAGATTGAAAAGTCCCATTGGGCAGATTGGAAAGTCCTGAAAAGGCCTGTTTTGGGCAGATTGAAAAGGCAGAAACCTGAGCTCTGAATATGAAGCTGCCTGATAGCTTCATAAGACCACTTACTATCAATCTCATCCTCTTAGCAACTGTATGAACAGCAGGGCATATGATTGAATGTTTTTCATATAAACGTTGTGAAATAAACAGCACTCCATTTCCTGCTGCAGGCTTCCTTCAACAGTAAATGTCAGGTGTGCAAGATAAAACAGGGGCTGAGCTCCACTCCAGATCGCGGCATCTCCTGCATTTCAAATGTACTAGAGCTGCCTTTCCACAAGCTACACAAGATTGAATTCATCACACTTTCCAGCACACTGCTAAGTAAAACAGAAGACTGATATACTACTAATAGTTGAGGCTTCTTATAGCAGCCTCATCTGTTATCACATCCTCCGCCATCGTCCAACTTCTACTCCCACCTCGCAGTTACTCTGGCCCTCATGCTCTGTTTATCTTGCTCTTCCTCTCCATACCTATTTCCATGCCTCTCACTTTGCTGGGTTCAGTTTCCCTGCTGACCCCTGATGCCACCACCTCATGCAAGTCATCAGGAAAAATCACTTCTGCCAGAAGTTCTGGATGTCCTTCATGGGATGCCACCGTAAGTCTGTGTTCCTGGCTCTGCACAGGGTCACTGTGTGGCATGGTGCAACTCTCTGCACCCCTCTGAGCCTCAGTTTCTTCACATACGGGAAGAAGAACCTATAATCTGATGCCATACCCCAACAGCTCGTAGGGCAGATGCTTGATTCTCTGTGTGTCTTAAGGTGTAGTAAATAAAAAATCTGTGTTTGGTGGAAATGTCTGGTTTCACTGGGAGTTTGTATGAGCAGAGTCTGAGAATGAATGAAAAGACTTTTAAGATTTAGTCCAAAGCATCTATTATGAATATGTCATTAAAGCCGTCCTAGCACAACTTGTGTGGGTATGGAATGGGACAGGAGCTCCAGGCCTGACCCAGAGCAGTTTCTGAGGGACCTGAGGAGGGAGGGAGAATTTCATTCTATGTAAGATCATGATTAACTGCCACAGTCATGATTCTTTACAGTAAAGAAGAGGGAATGATCACAGAGGGAGAGCAGGAGCCACAAAACTGCACTTCTATTTTTTCAAAACCTTCCCATAGCTTGGCAGAGCAAATGACAAAGGAAGTTAAAACAGCATTTTCCAAATTTCCATTCTTTATTTCCACATGATTCTTTTCTGGATCTGCAGTTAGGATATTTATTTCTCTGTCTTGTCCTTTTTCAACAGAGAACGTCAAATGGGTTGGTAGCAGATAGAAAAACATGGCTCTTATCTCCATATAAATATGAGAGCATCCCTCTGCAGGACTAGATCCAGATATTTGTGATGCTCATAGCCACCATTACTCTATTACCTAAATGCTTTGCATTAATGGATTTCTCCTTGCATCACTTGAGTGAGAAGAAATTCAGTGCTGAATTACTATCCTCATCTAACAGACATGAGAACGGCATCTTAGAGAAATTACAGCATTGACCGGGAGCACACAGGAAATCTGTGCAGATCAGAGACCTCAATCAAAAGCAATGAGGACACAGAGGATACAGACAGGAGCCAAAACCTACCGGGACTAGATATCCCTGAGACTGTTCCCTGGCCAGGCCCACACAAACAAGGTTTCAAACCTCTACACGATAATCTCAGTCATACTGAAATCTTCAGCTAACAGGAGCTGGAGAAAATGCACAGCTTCAAAGCTTGTCAACGATGTCAATATAGTCCTGCTGAGAAATTGGCGTACTCCATTCAGTGCATCCAATTACACAGATGATAAACACTAAAAGTGTCAGATATTATATATCTTTAATATAAGATCAAAGCAGTCTTCTCGACTGTAAGATCTGAGGGAATTTCTCTCTGTTGGATTGGTGAGAACAAAAAAATTTTTATGTGAGGCAAGGATTCTCTTTTTACAGTATTGCTACTAAATTTACTAGAAATGGGGAATTTCCTTTGTGAGGAAATGTGTTCTCATGAGAAATTACTTCTGAATAAACTTTCCCCCAGCTCTATATTTTGATCAGATATCATTCAGGATCAAGTGATGAGGATACTTGATTAACAACAACTTTCCCAGACCCATGTAAAGTCTATCTAGGGAACGGCAGTACCAGGACCCAGCTCTTAAGGCCATTTTGACCTCTCAGTTTTTGGGTAAAGGTATTGATACAGCTCACTGCAATTATTCAGGTCACAGACTTCCTTCCTGATAAAGATAAAAATGATTAAAAAAAGATTAAAAAAAAAAAAAAAAAAAAAAAAGGAAAATTTGGCTCTAGCATAAGGTAGATAAAGCAGGAGTTGATCAACCTTCAAGCGTACCGCCTTCCCATAGCACCATGCCCGTCCAAGTGCTAAATGAACACCAAATAGTGAGTGACTAATCTCCCTGCAAAGTCAGTAAATATTCTTCCACCCCCTTTTCAAAACAGCATTTTGGCCCCCAGGGACACCAGTGGTAAAATTCTCATTGATTTCAGCAGCTCCACAAGTTCGCCTCGGGAATTTAGATGATTCATGTGAAGTCCACACACCTAATCAATGGCTAATGCAAAAGAACTCAGCCTGTGTAGGAGGAGGTGCTTCGGTGCCAGAATGGTTTTCAGTTGCAGTGCTTTGGTAATTCTGTGCTGCTTCTGGTACCAAACGAATTGTGTAATCCCATTTTTCTTTCTTATAAGCCTGTTTTCTCTTAACATTGTTGTTAGCCTGTTGTAGTTGTTAGCCTCTTGCAATGAAAGTATGTCTTTTTTTTTTTTTTTTTTTTTTTTTTAAAAAAAGACGGTCTGTGTGCCTGCTTCTGTTCCTGTGGGAATTTGATCAAATTTAGCTTTACAAATGCAGAAATAATTCCATTGAGAAGAGAATCCAGAAATACTCTTGCGTGTGTGATATCCAATGCTTTGTTTGAGGACTGCGGGAAGTAGAGGCTCCATTTTCCAGCACTGAGACTCTTCCTCCCTAGCTAAAGAAGCACATGAAACCTTTTCACAAAACTTATCATCTTTTCCCTGCCTGAAGGCTTTTCCAGCCATCTATGGCTCCAGGTCATGTCCTTCTAGTGTCTTGTCAGCTTTCAGATTGTCTCACCTTTTCATTCCTACTTTCCTTTGCACTTGCTCATTATCTCTCTCCATCATTCTCAGCAATCTAGTCTTTGGTTTAGGTAAATGTCAACTTTTCTCTCTACTGGAATGAAATGATATTTTAACATTTATGCTCTTGCTTTGCCTCAACTCATAATTAAAATGATAAAATTAGCTATTTCATTGAAGTCAATGGCCAGACTGCTAACAGAACCCCTCTTTTAGCATAATTTACCATCAGCATACAGTGCAATGAAAGTGTCCAGCACTTAACATATGCCAGCATCAGCTGCAATAGATACCATTTAACTCTGAACCTAACTGGAATCATTTGACACTACTGAGCTGGAAAAAAATGTTTTACACCAGTGGCTGTAGTTTCAGAATCCAGACCAAGTATTCCAGTGCCTCCACTCAACAATATCACCCAAGTTGTCTCAGCTTCTGTTCCAGATGTCTAAATTCAGCACAACAGCTGTCTGGTATTAACCTACCTTCATACCCTCCCAGTCCTAGTGGTGACCCTTTGCTCATGGTGCTGGTTAAAACAGACTCAAGATTATCAGTAGACATCCCACTGTCCATGGACAGCCGGTAGGTAGCACTGCTCTGCCCGTGACCTCCTTTCCCCCACGAGATGTGTCACAAGACCCCTAATATGAGAACTGGATGGAGCAGTTCATTTTAAATTATTGTATTGACTCAGTGCCAATGAGAGATCCGTGAGGGTTATGGAAAGGCACTAAAACAGCTGCACTGTAATGAGAATGGGTCTGACTAGTGACACACATGTGCCGAAAATTTCCTTGAAGGGCTAGGTTAGCACACGCAGGAGAATAAGGGCTTTGGTATTTAACAGTTGTTTTATTCTTTGCCTTTGCAAAAATGAACCACTTGATACTGGTATGTTCTTTGCCTTTTTAGAAATGAATGACTCAGTACTGATAGCAGTAACTGAACCAAGTGTGCCTTCTGAGGGATTTGGTATCCTTTTCTAAGTGTGCCCCATAAAGAGTAAGCTAATTCTGCACAGAAAAATGTGAATATTAATGACCATACTGTGGTCTTACTGTTCCCAGTGTGGGAAAGGAGAGCTGGAACAGAGAGCTAAGAAGTCCCTTGGACAGCTAAACTTGGTGTTCACTGCCTGCAGGGGGATGGAAAACAACCATCCACATGCCCTAAACCTGCATTAGCAAACCCTGTCCCTCAGGGCTCCAGCATCAGTAAGCAGGCAGTGTATAATAGTCAGGTGCTCTGTACCACCGGTACCATTAAAGGCCATAATACTGTAACTGTATATCCCCAATGTCTATCTTAATCTCATCTGAAAAATCCTCCTTGGCAATTGCAACCATTACAGTGACTAGTGTAAACCACTCTGAATTTATCCTGCTATTACATTGCATATGGTATGGCCTATGGAGCAGATTTGCTTCCCACAGAACAAATGCACTGCAGTATCAATGGGACATGATGGTTTTTTCTTCCTTTCCTGTGATGTTCTATATGGGAATCTTTTAATGCCATGAAAGAAATAGCAAATTTCTGAAAGCCATACATATTTGAGACAGGTTATGTGAGCACTGCATGCACTCTAAAAAGTGGCAGTCGGAGTGATTCTGGGGAGAAGAATTCTCTTCTGGAGGGGAGAAGAACTTTGCTGTGACGAGAAACATTACAGACATAGAAACTATCCTATTCATTAAATATGTCTATATTTACTTTCTCTATGTTTTCATGTTTCCTCTCTTGACATCTATGTTGATGAATTTTGTCATTAGAAGCTAGAATAATATTCCAATTATTAATTTTATAAGTAGCTCACCTATGGATGTAACTATATACAGACAAGTATTGCTTCCAGTGTTTCATATTTGCCCTTATTAAAGCTGAAGACTTCATTAGCTCCTAGTGGGTGCTTATAGAAATGATTGAGCCAGATTCTTCTCAGAGGTGCACAGTGAAAAGACAAGAGCAATAAACAGGGAAATTTCAGCTCTTTGCAAGGAAACATCGTTCACAATGAGACACCTCAAGCAAACTGACCCAACTTTGAAACTAGCCTTGCTTTGAGTAGGAGGTTTAACTAGAGACCTCTAGAGGTCCTTTCCAATCTATAGCAATCCCTGATTCTAAAACATTTGTATGAAAATGTTATTGTCCGCAGTGCTCAAAGATTAATACTATTAGTTTTAAATGATATGAAGAATGGATCTGAAGGCTTGATCTCATGAGCTTCTTCAGTTTATGAGTTAAAGAGCTACCAGGTTCTTTGTGAATGACATCTTTTGGAAGGGAACATGCAATGCACTTCAAAAAGCTTGAAAGAACAGCAAAATTTAACTGAATCAATCAGCAAGAAGGCTCAGAATTGGTTTCTACAGCTGTTTTTCCAGAAGGCTTTACTCTGAGATTTCCTGCCGTCAATGATGGAAAAGAAACAATTCATGTAACATGTGTGTGTAGTCAAAGCTGCTTGACCTTTGTCAATCATACATTCATAGAAAAAAGTTCATGATAGATGGAGACACAGTGGCAGAAATTGTTCAGCACATAATTCCAATCATAGCTTATTCATGGACAGTTTGTGAACAGAAGAAGAAAAAAAAAAAAGAAAGGTAACATTTATCAGCAAAATTATTGATGGCAAATTGCTCTCCCAGCGCTGCCTGTTCCTTATTCTCCATTATTGTTACTTTACCTCACAGCTTGGAGAGAGGAAGGCTAATATATTAACCAGGCTACTTGTATTAACTGTCACTCAACAAATGAGCAAATCATTGTATTTGCAAACTCTGCAAGCAAATCACTGCAAGCAATCTTCAAGAACATGCACATTAACTTCACTCTTATGTAACTCTTGACATGTCTTCCAAGAGGCGCTGTTTAATTTAGTTTGATTTATCACCATTTTTATGGTGGACGCACACGTTCCCCCCCACCCCCCCCTTTTTTTTTTTTTCCTTAGATAAAAAGCTGAGTTCTTTTCATTTAACTTAAATCTGCACAAGTATCTATAATGGTGTTGTTAGGCCATTAAGGGGTAAATAACAACTAAGTTCAAACCAAAACTATAAATAAGTCTGGTTTTGTATTTTTAATGCACCTGTTCTATGTAAGCCACAATTACATAAGGACTTTAAATCTTATAAATGCTCTTATTGCACCATCCTCCAAAACTTGTTTAATGACACGAAAAAGCTTGAAGTTTTACTCTGAGACACACAGGATGCACTGTGATCTTAAAGAGAGCTAGAAACATAGAAGAAAGAAACTCAGGAAAGATTTTTAATTGAATATATGGATCAGACAAACATCTGGATGTGAACTCCTTTCAGTTGAAAGTCCTTGGAGGATCCTGGTTATTCCTGAGTTTCATGACATTATTGAACAGGGAAGGACTACCCACCACCTGAACATAAGGGTCTTTGAATATGCCTTTAGCCAAGCTCCAAAAATTGAAGCAAAATATTAATCTATTGGACTGTGCATTCACAGTGTTGCAAAGAATTCTGAAGGGCTCTCCGTGCAGCTGGGGTTATGATTTTGAACTCAGACAGAAATAGTACTCCTGAAATGCATTTCTCATCAGTGGATTATCACTGACCTGTGTTGGTTTCTTCGGCTCCACATTCCGCATTCAGCTTCTCTTTCCCACAGCTAGATCCCTGCACAAGTCCGCTTCTTTTCATGAGGAACAGCTTTTCCAGGTGGGACCCAAACTTCCTTCAGCTCATTGAGCCAGCCCTGACATTGGCCAGAAGTGGATTCCTAAGGAAGAGAAAGATCTGAGTCAGCAGGTGCTGATATTTGCCCATAAATTGTCATCTAGGAATTCCTGACCCAGACACTATCTATGTACTTAGCAGTCCCTAGCAGATATTTTCTTCTATGAATCTGCCTAATCACTTCCCGAACCCATGTAAAGCATCTAAAGCATCCCATGGGAAGAAATATCACAGCCTAATTATAGATTACACGAGGGACTGTATCCTCTTGTTTGCTCTCGACCTGCAATCTGCAACCTGCTAGTTTCATTATTATCCCCCAGTCCTTGTACTGAAAGAGGACATGAAGAAAACTCTCCTCTTTCATTTTCTCCATACCACTCAGGTTTTAAAAGGCCTCTTTAAAATTCCTCCTCTGCTGTTCCCTTTTGATGGAGAAGACTCTTAGTCTTTTATTCATCTCTCACACAGTTATCCCTTGCTGTGTCACCCTTTCCATGCCTTTCAGTTCTACTGTGCCTTTTTAAGATAGATGGGACACAACTCCATACAGTCATCAGGATGTGAGCAGTGTGGAGTTACACAGCTACGAGGAAGTTCTCTCTTATGTTGTCACCTCCTTTTTCCAACATCTGATATGTATTTTTGACCTCCATGGAGCAGCATAGTTGTGTTTTTCATTCATACTATTATTCTACCCTCAAAACTTTGCGCCTAAGTGATAATAAACAACTGCTCTGCACACGCTTAAACATCTTTTAATCTCCACAGTCTAGGCATCTCCTGTCTAAGCCCCACAAAAGTTCCTTCACTTAGTTCACCTGATCTTGACCCAGTGGTAATTCTTGCATGCTGATCCCACATAAGGTGGTAGATGCTGTCTTCTTTCTACTCTGGTAGAGGATTGCTGCCTTTTTTTTTTTTTTGCAGCTACAGAACTCTGATAGCTCTGCAGCTAGTGGAACATTTTGTTTGCATCAAAAAGATGTGAGAGTCTCCAGAGGGGCTTAAAGCTACTGGCATGCTGTTCTGGAAAGGATAAAGCACCACCTGCAAAACCCACACAGAAACGTTCACCTGTGTAAATCAGAAACTTTCACTATTGTTTTCTATTGAGCATGTATATAAATAAGGTTGTTACACACCTTCCGCGATGCAGCCGTGCACTTCTGAGAAGTGCAATTGCAAGATCTGAAATGAAAGGAAATGAAATATGGATTAATGATTCTGTTGCTGGAAAAATTTTGCGTGGTTCATAATAGACAGGGCACAGATCAGCACCATCCGCGAATGAATCAGAAAAACAGCAGATGTGCAAGCACCCAAACAGGAGTATGGCTGGGTCAAGTTTGTTTTCTGATTGTCTCCTTGCCCGTTACTGGCAATGGGAATAAAAACATACATGAAAATTCAAAAATGCACAATTTATTTTGAGAAAAAAAACCTAATAATACGGCTACTGGGCTATATGAGCAGGATGGAGCCCTGGGTGTTCTTGCATTGAGCTACATCTGTCATTTTCTTCAGCTGCTCTGTTTTGTTCACTGCCCCATTTTTGTGAAATGCTGTTAAAAATAACGTGTGGGATAAGCAGTGATGGATTCACTGAACCGTAAGGCAGGGTGACCACCTGAGAGACCCTTCAGTTGCATGGCAGCTATTAATGTGGCATTATTCTAAGAGTCTTCTTTAAATAGATGCCACCACCTTCCTCATAACTTCTCTGAGCCCTTCCGTCTATGGGAAATAATCTTTTTATCATACTATAAAGACAGAATCCTTGAAAGGACACAGCTTAAGCTTATTAGCCAGGAAGACATTTCAATGTTTTGATGTGGTGTGTATAAAACTCACCTAACCTTAGTCTTATATATAAAACATGAAGTGAAGCTTGACCCAATCTAAAATGGCCAGAACAAAAGTGGAGCAAGAAATCTTCCTGATCTCCTTGAGTACCTTTATGTACAGTTCTTCAGTTTATGCTGGAGCATACAGAGGTTGTGATATAGCAGCCATTCTGGATACAAATTTGCCTAAAAGTTTGGCCACCGACTGTGGGAAGTGTGGCCATTCTGCAGATGGCTCCAGCCTAGACTGTGCTGGCACTGGTAATTCTATGATTAGAAAATGGGCAAAGTAAATTCTCCAAATGCACATTTACGAGGTGAAGGGATGCCTTTTCTCCTCATGCTTTTGCAATACTTCATTTAGATCATGACTATGGATAGCAATGGGGTGGGACATGAACCACAGTGTCACAGATATTGAAGACCAGCTTTCTAAGTCTTTCAACAGAAAGGCTTATCTTTTTTCAAACGCCTCAGATCCATAAAATATTTCAAAACGCTAGACTTTTCTGTCTACATCTGCTGAATGGGGAAATGAATTTGGTGAGCTCAGAGATACTGGAGGAAAGTATGTGTCTGCCAAACCACTGAGCTGGCAAAGATATTGCTGAGGACTTCAGCAACTTGCAGCTGGCCAAAGGCCTGTTATTTATCTAATTTACTGACAAGAGTATTATGTTATTTTCCTTCTTCAGGCATTAAGCTGAAGGATATTGTAATGTACTTGGGCTGTAGCCCCATGAAAGAAAGCAATTTGGTTTGCTCATCTTATGTCTTCCCCCAAACTCTTGACAACAGTTTTCCACTCATCCTAAAAGCAAATGGTTCTGGTAGCTATAAATACTAGGTTAGCTGGTTTATTGTATGACTTTGTCATACAGGACATTGTGTCCTTGGGATTTCCACTGTGATCTGACAAGAAAAAAGTGCTTCAGAAATTCTGAATTCTGTGAATTGAGTTTAGCTGGATATTAGCCAGTCAGTCAGAAGAAATTGAAGTCCTGGAAAACGCAGGCAGGTATCTCAACCAACTATTTAGAGTTCTTACTGAAGGCTGGAAGTCTGTGTTCATTTCTCTTTTCTGTCTGAAAAGAAGGATACTGGAGCCGACATCTGCTATCCATGAAAGCACCCTGTCTCCTGCTATCCATAAAAGCACCCTCATGACTTCTACCCTTTGGGTAAGGTGAGGGAGCAGCTCCATTCATCGCTTCTGTTGAAGATGCTTCACGATTAAAAAAACAAAAAAACCAAAAAAAAACCAAAAAACCAACCAAACAAACAAAAAAAACTAAAAAAAAAAAACCGAACCCAAACCCCCCAAAAAACCCAGATTCACTCAGCACAGAGACAAGAATGAAAATTAATCACTGAGTGATGAGAGTATTCTGCTGGGAGGGAAAGAGTTCGAGGCTCCAGCTTCACTTCAGAAGACTGTGTGTTTTCTATATTTGTGTGATGGACACTTCATCTCACATCCCAAGGTTTCTCCACTCCAACACTGCACCAATTACCTGCCAATCAGACTATCAGATTTGTACACACACTTTTTTTGGATGCCACCTCTGGTTTCCATAGAAACTGTTTTAAGCCTTATCCTCTCTCAATTAGAACTTTTTATAATTTCTCCACCCTTATGAAATCGTTTGTGGTTCCCATGGTAATCACTGAAAATTTGTTATCTGTCAAGTACTGCTTCTTAATCAGAGGCTTCACCAATAGCGATGTCCTGCTGGAGCAGTAAAAGGCACGAGAAGGTTCTAATCCTCTTTTTGAGCGAGGAGTGTGTCCTTTTCCATAATAACATATACCACAAATCCATACTGAGCCTCCCAACTCTGAAATCTGGTCACTGCAGATTTCCTTATATTCACAGAGCACGCTACAAAGTCCCCATTTTATTGACTGCAAAGATGATGCACAGAGATTTACATTGATGTTGCCCGAGATGGTTCCATAGGTAAAGTTATATCAGCAGTTTATGGGAAAATTCAGGTCTCCTTTGCTGAATTTAGCTCCTGTCCAGTTCTCTTTTCGCTGTAGCACAGCACCATGCACTCTCATACAAAGCAGGTGTCAGTGATCCAAATGTCCCACATACCTGCATGTTTAAAACACTGCATAGTCAATGCAAACAATTTTTTTAATCTATACACACACACACACACACACTACATTTATAACACATTTTATACACTTTTCTTCAAGCCTAGATAGTAATTTCCATTACTGTAAACATGCCAATGCATTATAATATGTCCTACTACACTCCCAGACTGAGAAGGCTTGCTTTGACACTAAATGCAGTGATGCAGTTGTTCTCAGCCCATTTTTTCAAAAAATCAGCCCACATTTCTCCTCCACTACAACAGTAATACTTCATGTCCTGCTCTGATCCTTTCATCAAGGTTCAGAAGCAAGGCTTGTAGATAGTATCCTCTGGCCTTTCTGATTCCAGCATTTCAGCAATTCCCATCTTTATCCACCTGTGAGGCTACTGGACACCTTTCCATCGAAACACTGCCTGTACTTTGTCTCTTGCACTTGCAGCTGATTCTGGAGTTCTTGGTACTGAGTGATACAAAACAAATTATGGTTCAGATTTTGATATCATATAAAATAGAGATATGTGCATATATCTTCTGGATGTACAAGGCATCACTTGATGTGATAAAGTCTCATCCTCTCCTGTTCTAGTGAACCCAAGACTTCACCAGGGAGTTTCAAGTTGAGAGGGGACTACCATAACCAGCTATCACCATTTCTAGCCAGCAGCTGCTGCATTGAGTTCCTTCTTCATCTTTGAAATAAGCAACATCTTTTGGAAAGATACTACTCTTGACTGAAAATATTAAAGTGAAAGAACACCATTTTTCTTCTACAGAACTGTCCCTAGTAGTAAGTTACTAGAGATAAGTTTTTTGTTTGCAGTAAAATGTGCCACATGACACACATTGATCCTATAGAAATTACTATCTTGTGCACCCCTGTGTGCTCAATTTTCTTTTGCTGCTGCTCCCTCAGCACTATATATCATCCCACCAAGAAATCTCAGACTTTTTTTTTTTTTTAAGGAGAAACTTACTGTGTCTTTCAAATGTGGAAATTCCTTCATTAATCCAGGGTCTGGACTGGTGGGATATGATCTCGGATGGGACTATATGAATATCATTATGTACTGGAGATTATGTTGGGATCTATCCTCTAAAAAAGGGGAATGCCATCTGCAGCACTGCAGAAAGGGTTCGTTAATGGAGAAAATGGTAGTTAACAACAACCTCATGCAGAATTGTTCCATTTTGTTCATCAGATCAGGTTATCTCCCATGCCTACAGAAGCCCAAGGTTTGTAGTCTGACATACCCCATGTCAGGAGTTGCTCTTTATGCTTCACAAGATAAATTTTCAAGCTGGGATGCCGTCTACCAGAAAACTTCTTCAACATCCTTTTCTCTCTGTGGTTGGCTATAGTCAGAGATTTCTCATCAGAGGGAACTGTAATTGTCTAAAGCTGGTAGGCTGTAGGAGCTGCTCGTTAGTACTAAGCAGGGTATCATTTTATGTTAAAGCCACATATAGCATATAAAACAACAGAATGCTAGAGTTTTTAATGCACATCAGAATTTAAGAGAAAGTTCTGTGGCCTTGTATTCAAAAAGCGAAGGCATCTTGAAGCATTTGACATTTTGGTTTAAATGAATTATCTGATAATCATGTAACTGAACACAAGTATCCATTTGATAACCAAGTAAAGGTATTTGGAATCTATAGCAGAACAAAGAGCAGCAAAAATTTTTCATTTATATGTTGAAAAGCCAATGTGATGTCACTCTTCAAGAGCCCTGTGAACAAAGCTCAGAAGGAAACAAATTGCTGCAGAGGCTTCTTAGCAGCTTTATTAGACACAGACAGTCACCCCAGCTTGGAAGGGAAATAAGAATAATAAATAAAATTGAATTATTTTGGTACTGCTCCAGAAAGTCAGTAACTTATCACAAAGAAAAATTCCTTTTTCCATAAACCATCGAAGCTGCAAGTGGGTTTCAGCTGTGTCTCCCCACAAACAACACACCTTATATAAAGAGCACATCTCTTAGAAAAAGGAATTAAGTGTCAAAAAAAAAAAAAAAAAAAATCTCCCAAGCATTTTAAAGGCTCCCAAGGCCAAGCTATCAGAAATAGAGAGCTTTAATGTATTTATTGCTATCCTGTGCTGGTAGCCTGCCCTGGGAGATGGGGAAGGAGTCTGTACACGTGCTGTGTGTTTGTATGTGTGTATGTTTTACGGACAGTGATACGAAACAAGAAGCACCTTTGCAATGGTGATATGGAAAGCTCGCGGTGGATCAAGGGTTTGCCTCCACTTCCCACACCTTAGGCAGAAAATCTCTTGGAAAATCCCTGCTAAAATGGACCTGTTCGTACAAAGGGAGCTGTTTGGCACCCACTGTAGTGCAACGTGCGTAGCTTGCTTCCATGGGCACAGCAGTCCTACTTCCACCCCACCCTGCATTTTTTATTTCTTCCTCACCCAAACTCAGCTTTACCCCCTCAGCAGTACTGCCTAGCCTGATGCAAACAACAAAGATTAGGAAATCAGACTTTTAATTAACATCTCAAATTCCAATTGAGTGTTAGTTTCTCGAATTGCCTGTGTTTAATGGTGTAAGCATTTTCTGGTCCCCCAGTAAGGTTTGGAAATAAGAACAGACAGAGTTGAATGATGCAGTAGAATATATACCTCACTGACATGAAAAAAGGATATTGCAGCTATTGTTTACCTAGCGGTAAGTTTCTCCGAGGCTGAATTAACAAAATGACAGTGCTCGGAATAGATTACCCCATTAGTTTTGCTCTAATGCCACTTGTGGATCTCAGGCTTTTTCCATGGAAAGATGTAGGCACTGCAATACCTGCCTGGTATGCAGGACCCTAGGAATCTAAGATCCTAGACCCAGCAGCCAGTGCTGGTTCCCTGTAGCACTGCACAGGGAGATTGTTTTCCTCTACATCCTTTTTAGATCCTTCCTTCACCCAGCACAGGGTAGTGGGAGGGTTCCTCTGTCTTCTCAGAACTGAAACTCTTGAAGCCCCCCACCCCTCTTTGAAAAACACAGGTCCTTCCTCCAAAAGACACGGACAAGGATTTCTTTCTATTTTAGAGCAATGTTGCACCAATCACAGTTGTCATTTCTATGTTATTTAGCAGAGATGCTGGGATCAGTGCCCCCTTCCCCCCCCCCCGCCCCCCAAAACAAGACGTACTTTGTCTATGTCTGTAACCCCAAGCTTCAGAAGGAGAGGTCTCCACCCCTTGTGTCAAAAGGAGAAAGGAGCACAACCTTCATGGACCCAATGGGCAAAAGCGCAAGAGAACTGTGGTCTGATCTGACTTCATGGGGAAAGGCGAGGTCTAGGTTCCTCTCGTTGCTTCTGTGCCTGTTAAATGAGAAGTGTATGACCAGCCCTTGGAGGAAGGTCAGAACTTAGGTCTTCTGCTTCCCAGATAAGGCAAGAAATATGGACTTTTTTCTGGATCTCAGATGGATTTTGGTGCAGATTCCAGCAACAGAGAGGAAGAACAGAGCAGAACTTCAATAACCTGGAAAACATTGGTGTCAAATACTCACTGACAGCAGATGTGAGTGTTTCTGGTGGGAGTTGAACACGAGGTTTTAAACTCACATTTTGGGGCTTTGTTTCTTTCTTCGCATGATTATAATCTTACTGCAGGAATCAACTCCTACTCTTTTCAGTCTCCAGTAATACCTTCTGAAGTCAGTGGGTCTGCTGAGAAAGCAGATAACCTTTTATCCAGATCAACATCTGAACTGGGTCACCATCCAGCAGTCATGTAAGAGATTGCAATAATATTGCAATCACCAGTCTTCAGTGAGCTCGAGTTTCACAGGTTCCATGAATTTTAGAAACACCCATCTTCACCAGATCCTGCATCATCTCATCTGCAGCAGTACCTAAAATCCTAGTATTGCAAAGCCTGGGGTAAAATTCCAGTTCTGAGAATAAATAAGTGTGTATACACTTCTGTATAGCATGAGAGATTCTGCTCAAAATTCCACAGGTGACTTTATTTACATCTGTGTCAGTGAGGTCAGAATCTCATCCAAAATGTTCAGCTTTTGTGTTGGCTAGCAAAAACGTTCACACTCTAACTAAATCTGTCTTATAAATCACCTTGACAGTACTCATAATTCAACATAATAGGGTTCTTTGCAAAAAGAATTGTCTCTCAGCTGATGCAAGGGGATGGACAAGATAACCTAAGAGGGTTTTATGTCTATGAAAAATTCAATTCTTGACCCTTTTCTTATTCCTCTGTGACTCCACCCATTCAGGAGCAGTTATATCCTGAGCATTATGAGATTTCTCTCCATTAGCTCTCCAGATCTCTTTGCTAGTCAGTATGCTGTGGCATTCTCCGAGTTAACATATTGTCTCTTTATATTCTTTGCTCCAAGACTCGTTATTCTACACTTATCTGTACCGAACTGGATTTGTCATCTTTGTGCCCAATTACTTTAATGATCTAAGACCTTTTGTGTCTAACTGCATTGTTCTTCATCATTTACCTCTCCTCACTATTTACTGTCACCCAGAAATCTTGCTTTCAATACTATCCAAGTTATGTCTATAAATAATAGAACATTTAAAAAGCCATGGTATAACACTCATAGTGAAATGCCTTCTCAGCTGAGACGTGGAAAATAAACACAGCTTCTGTATGTTTTACACATCTCCGTCTGATGCCTTCCTGTCACTCTCTGCTACCTGCAGCCTTCAGATGTAAAAGACACATATTGAAGCTGCCAACACGAATGTTAATTTATGAGCTGACTGTCTCAGGGCCATAAATCAAAGGGGTATTTTCCACCTAACTGGACCTCTCTAGGTTGAAAAATAACCTTATGAGTACCATGATGGCTCTGAGACTTAGTAATTACGCAGATCCTTTTTGCTGACTAGATCGGCAGGGAAGAGATGTGGTGATTTTCTTCAATCTACAACTTCCCACCTAACTGGAGAGTACCCCCTTCTCCTCACTGGTATGGTGTCTTCTGGGATAAAGCCATGTCGGTCAGGACAAGCCCTTCCTCAGTCTCAGGGTAACACCTCTGTTAAAGGATAGAGGCGTTGTAGGGAAACCAGTGGGACACTGAAGGAATGAAGAAAAGTTTGGATGCATGAGGGAGCCTGAAAGTGAGGAAAATAGTAGAAAGAGTTATATGGAAAAGATCAAATGGCAGGTAGGGGAGCAAGTCCTCCCTGGCAGCCAGAGGATACATTTTAAGGTAATTTATATACCTCGCAGATGGGCAAAAATTGTTATTTTTACTTTCAAATGCACTCGTGTTCTAGCAGTGGGTAGCACACCCTTCCCATTTCAAACAATGAGTATAGCCTGTCTTTCTTAGCCAAACATTAGTTTTGGATGCCTGTTTCACAGATGGAAGAGAACCAGCGACACACACACACACACAGACATACAAACACTGGACTAACTCACCACAAATTCTGACCACATCAACCCTCACCCTTCGTCCCCCTGTTCTTTGCTCTGCTCACACTGAGCATCCTATTTAAATCAGGCTGCAAGGTCTTCCAATGCAGAAGCCATGTCATAACTATTCATTTTCTCTCTCTGAAGCATATCAGCAGATTTTTTTGCAAGTTTACAAATAAGAAATAAATAATCTTCACTTGTACCTGTGAAGCCTGAGACCAGGCAACAACTGCAGCAGAGAAGAATAGACATCCTTCATTTGTGGTCACCAATAAGTGAGATCTTTAGCCATCTGCAGCAATCCATTTAATTCGTGATTCCTCCTCAGTCTTCCAAGTATATGATGCCACCAGTGAAGGGCACTTGCAAATAAAATGCAGCAGCAGCAGATACTTTCCGTCCCTTCCTTAACACCCTGCACAAACTCATGAAAGGCATGATGATCACTTACATGGTTATCAGTAGCAATATTAGACTGGCTAACATTATGAAGTTTACTGATGAATCTGTTTAGGCTGTTGAAAGTGCCTAGAACTGGCCAGTGCTACTGAATCATCAAGCCTTTACACATTATTTTTAGGGCAAGTTCTGGAGATACTGAAGGGACTGGCAGATCCCAGTATCCCCATGCAGCATTCATTCACAGCTGAAGACTGGTTCCCTCCAAACAAATGGAAAAAGGAAGCAGGAGCAAATCCCTACCCCTTTCTTTCCCTCCTCCTTTTTACAGTTAGGGCTGGTAGAACACGCAGCAGAGACATGCTGTATCCCATTAAGGGTTGTCGTGGTAAACAGGCTCTTCAGCAACACCAGGGATAGTCATGTTCTCAAGTGCAGTAGCTAACAAACAGCCGAGAAGTTTCTGGATGAGCAGTTCACAGTTTGGTCAAGCTTCCCACAGTCTGTCACTAGAAATTGCTCCTCCAAGGCTCTCAGTACATTGCAGATGTTGCTTATTGAGAATCCAGCTTCTACAGCACAAACATGCAGAGAGATGACAACTGAGAGACTGGGACAGCACAAGGCATAAATCAGGAGACCAGAAATTTGCTGGTTACATAACTGCATCCTCAGTCCCTCACAAAATTACAGAACTGCCTGTTCGTCACTGTCATATTTAACTGGTCTTTTGGAAGTATCTCTGTGGCTTGACTGTCCTTTCCTCTTTCTCTGGCTCTTGGAAAGGAATGACTTCTTTAGCAAGAACAGCTATTTCTTGTACTGAGGGAGCAGATGTATGTCCATCCCTAAAGGAACAGCGTTTCTCTGCATGCATTTCTCAGTCCAGCTTTTGCAGTGAAAGCAATTTCTTCTGGCACCTCTGCAGTTCTTGATTTTCCTGCCTTTTGGAGAAGAGAGGATCATCCCCTTGCTTGGCTCTTTCTGGAACTCATACAAGGGTCAGAAGCTGGGAAAGGAATTAAATTTAATTTAGCAAGTTTGCGAGAAAAGAGAATGTAGAGTCTTGATGCACTACTGATGCTTCACCAATTTCTTCTGGAGGGCCATTTTTGCTTCTTGAGCAGTAGGTAATGGCCATCATGAAAGCAAATGGGGGAGGGAGGCTCGATGCCTATGCGAAGAGTGACTACCTGCAGGCTTTCCTGCTGTTAATAAGGCATGTCCAAGGTAATTTAACAAGCCTGTTAGACCAAAGCATCAGCAGAATTTGAGTCTAGAAGTCCAGAGCCACAATATAAACTGATACTTGAATTTGGTTGTCATGTTCCACCACCCACCAGACATGTATTTTAACAATGGGCAGTCCCACTTTAATTTATGTGAGTCCAGATCATAATTCCTCAAAAAAAAAAAAAAAAAAAAAAAAAAAAAAAAAATTACAGGTATTTATTTGAGAGAGATTATTTTCTATCACAGAAATCTGAGCTTTTGTTTCAAAATGTCAGTTTATATAACATTGATTCTTTTTTTATATAACATTGTTTCTTTTTCTCTTAATCCTTACACAATAGAAATTTCCACTGGCACCTCACTGCATCTGGTTAGCTTGATACTTTCATAGGTTTGCAGTTTCTTTCTTCTTTTTCTAATTCCATTAGAGAAGTTAGAATAGGCCTGAAATCCCTAGTAGCTTGAATTAATTTGGGAAAAAATAGTGTCAAAAATTCCACCCAGAACTGATGCTAAACAAATGTTCAGGCAAGTAATATCTCCCTCTAAATATTTCATTATGACAGATTCCCAGGATATGTTACGGCTCAATCCCTACAGTACTGGACTCATCAGTTACTTTAGGCAAAATTCTTCTCAACTAACTTTACGTGTCCACAACATACATGCCTGCACCTGAGTTTTTAACCTCCCATGAGAGCTCGGGGTTCAGGATAGATCTGACCAAAGATAGGGTGGTATGTATCATATCCTGAGCTCCATTGTCCATGCAGATCACCTCTGCACATAAAGGAAGTGTGGCTTTCTCAGATGGAGGTGGAGATGGCTGCACTGTAGATTAACACATTTAGCCATATGTATTTTAGATAGTTGTACACGCAGTCCTGCCAACAAGGAGGTATAGTGAGGGAGTAAAACACACTCAGGGTGGGTGGAATTTTAGTAAAATGTAGAATGCAGACGCCAATATATCCCTTCTGAGTATGTGCAAACAGATATTTCAGCAGCTTATAACTAAAAATAATGGGGATGAATTTTAACAAGAGTAGCAGAAGGCACATCTCTGGCACAAGGGGGACGTCATGTCTGCTGTGGAACCTCTGGATGCTCAACTTCCCAACAAATTTCAGGACCTGGGCAAAACCAGCAGTTTTTCCATTTCTTGTTACATTTTAGAGCCAAATTATTTTTCCTGAAGTTAAGGCATAGGTTTTGGGGGAAAAAATAGTATTACAAAACTCCAAAAATCAAAAACCAAACTAACCTACCTATCAACCAAAAAATGCCAGAAAGAAGTAGCTCAGAAATAAGCCGACAGAATATTTCAGCCAAGGAAGTTAAAGTTATTCCATGATTGTATGAAAGTCTGGTAAAAGTTTTGAAAAAAGGGGCCATATAGAGGTGGAAGTGTTAGGTACTTTGTAGTCTGCACTGCCAACTCTGACTGTGCTTGTTCCCAGATAAAGACCCAGCTAAGATTTAAAGCCTAACTTTAAAACTAAGTTCATTTCTTCCTTCATTTTGAGAGTGGTTTTTTTTTCCATAGACGAGAGGTTAATAATAAGATACTGGAAAGGGTACAGAAGGTGATTGCATAGCTTAGATTAAACCAAGTTTCACTGGTACACAATCATTTGCTGCTGTAATTGCATTCAAGTATATCTATATTTGATTGCCCAGGTTTTCTTTTGCAGAACCTTTAAAATGTTGTTCCACTACCTGGGGTGAAGGTACCTATGAAATGAATGGGACTTGATATTTTAAAATGCTGTGTACTGAGCAAACCACTAACAAGGGAGATGTAATACTGGTTTATTGTGCTTAATGGGATAAAGATCATCATAGGTTATCATAGTTAAGGACCTTTCTTAGCCTGAAAGAACATAGTTTAAAAAATAAATAGCTTTTATTGTGGCAAAGCCAGCTTCTTGAATGTTTGTGGGAGGCTTTACTTACAATAGAACCTACATAGGGAACTGCTGGTTTTAGTTTTATTTAGCCCTGAAACAGCTTTTCATTTCAGGATGGGTAGGCAGGTGCTGTTCTCCAGCTCCAGGCATCTGACCACTGCTGACTGCTGTGGCATTTGCTTTTTTCAGTGCCTGCCTAAACTTCCTCCAAGGCTCAACTGTTCCCTGATATTTCTTCATTCAAGACTTTCTGAGTTCTTGCCCCTAGTCTGGTCAGAGGATGTGCCAATATACATTACGTACACATCAGCTGGTGTCGGTAGGACTGATCTTATAGAGAGGCCTCTGTGTGTGTAGAGGGGCTGTGGGGGGACTTATAGGAAAAGTATCCAAAGATGTGGATGAGGAGCATAGCAAAGACAGAGGGAAAGAAGTCTTTCAATGATTCAATGACTCAATGCTTCATTAACCATGAATCTCACAGTTTAGCCCCCATTCACCATCTCACTAACTCCAACTTGGAAAATGATGGTAAGCTCTCCTGTGCCCCAAGACAAGCAGTCCTACCTGATGTCCTGTACGCATCTACTTGCTGCAAATCTTGCTGGTATCAAAACTCACAGGACTGCAGGAATCCTGAGACCTCCATGCTATTCTGAGGGGCATTTAGTTGCACAGATTCATCCCTGTTCACTGCAGAGAACTCATGAAAGCAGATGTCTCCATTTTACTTGGTTTTCCTCCAGAAGTGCATGTCTTTATATGGGATATTGTTCTTTTGTTGGCATCAGTCAGGAGGTTGCTGTCAGAAATGGTCAAGGACCTTGAGACAGTCTGCATTATTAACTGAGCCTGGGAAGTTGTTACCTGTCTCATAATGTTGTACCTAGTGATGTTTTCCACAGTAGTTAGTGAATATAACCTTTTTTTTTTAAAAAAAAAAAAAAAAAAAAAAAAGGTAATTATGGAACTTTACGAGACCCAGGTGAACTCTTGCCTTTTTAAAAAGCTCTGTGATCTGGAAAGCTATGGAAGAAGCAAAGGGTTAAATAAATGGGCAACAGCAAGTAAAATGCAGCCTGAAGAGATAAAAGACAACACATGATGGAGGTGAATCTCTACTTTAAAAAGTTTATCCCAAAATATGTCTTTGACTATGTCAAAGAACTTCACAGAAGTATTTTTCCACTCTTAACATTTATCTTTTAGCTAAAATTATACTGCTACTGTATTATTATTTTATCACAACTCTTTTTTCTCTTTTCTTCTCTCTCCTCTCTCCCTCACAAACACACACACAAAATCAATAGAAAGAAATATTGAAAATGCCCTGTTTTCCCTCTTTTATTATAAGAAGACTTTTGCAGCAGCCAGAGGTTGTGGGTTTTACGATTAAGTGGCATTGCTAACTGGGCCTAGACAGATACGAACACAAAGCACAACAAAACGTTGAAAATTATAACTAAGTTTAGGGCTGTCTGAGCCCTGATTTTTCAATTCTGAACCCTTTTTTGAGTCTCTCATGGCCAGTGAAACAAGTTAATGGGGCTAGAAAATGAAAAGCCCTTTTTCTGTTTTGTCTTTTAATAATTTAAGGGCACCTCCAGCGACCAAAACAAATATATTTATCATCGCACACAAAGCCTTTAGGCATGAACGCTAAAGAGGCACATTAGTGTCAATGCATCTGGTACACTGTCACTTTCCAGTTTAGCTTAACTCTTGCTTCTCCTTTTTTCCTAATGCTTGTGTCTGAAGACATGCTGTCTGCTACTGCCCTTTTTCAGAAAAATAAAAAATAAAAATAAAACCACATATGTCGGTGCAGAAATCTCTTGGTAAAATTCAATAGTTTGGCTAGGCAGATGAGGTCCAACAATTATAATGGATGCACTTGATCTAAGACCTGTGAAATAGCAGTACCCTTTCATTCCTCAGAAGTCGGTCTGCATGTGGGTAGGATGGTTTCATTCACTATAAAGAAAAAATTATACAGATGCACAACACAATACCCCCTTGAAGGAATTTTCTCAGATTAAGTGAAAGTAATATGTGAAGGATTAGAGCAACAGCCGTGTCGTAGACAACGGGACTGCAAGCTTTAAGCTGAAAGGAGTGAAAAGATATAGCAATGCATAAGTATCTCTGTGTTCGGTATCTCTTCAGAAGTTGTATTTCATGGTGGAATTATATTATAGGGATCAGCCTGGAACAATGTTTCTTCTGCATCATTGCATCCAGCAGCCCACTCTAGTTCATGAAGCAAGTCAAGTGAACAGTAAATGGGAAAAATTACCACTCTGCCTGTTAGTAAACAGTTTTGGAAAGGTGTATTGCTGAGAACTCATAAACCCATTTTTACAGATGGGAAAATAAAGGCAGAGAACCTGGGACAAGGTCATGTGGTAAGTCATCGCTCAAGGCAGACTGAGATGTCAGCACTTTTGGCTCCCAGAGCCGTGCTTTGACTAGTGAACCAAACCCTCCCATTCAGCAAGAAGTAAAACGTTAATGTCTGAAGAGCAGGGTGAGTTTGTCTTGGCACATCAGCAACACAGCAGGTTAATCAGGGTAAAATCAGCACAAGTTGCACTCCCAGAAGCCAAGAATTGCTGAACTGCAACTGCAGTCTTATGATAATCTGTAAGGGTCAGACGGCCCGGCTGGCTCAGAGCATCAGGGAGGCCTCTGCTAGCCCGGCCCTAAGTGGGCAGCCCACGGGCGAACAGTATATCAGCATCCACAAGGAATCACTCTCCAAAACACGGGCTGATCTGCAGGGAAAAAAAAAAAAAAAATCACACCAAGAACAATCTTGTTTTCATCCAACAGACATTTGTGAGCAAACTCAGCACAGTGCAGTTTTGGAGCCAGAGCGTGCCTAGGAGGACTGATTTTGCTGTCTTTAGCCCTAGTTTTGGTAGTCAGTTCTCTTGGCTTCAGTGCCGTCAGCCATTATTTACTTTACTGTGAAAGAAGCAGCAACACAGAGAAGGTTTTCAGTTTCCCACTGGAGCTCTTTCTTGGATGCTGCCTCAGGCCAGGCAGAATTATCAATCTCTTCTTCTGAGAGCTCTCTTCTCAGGGCTGGAAATCCTGAGTTGCTGAAGGTCAGGAGGTTTAAGGTACACTGGCAGAACTCTGTATCTCCAGTTTGCATTATTCTGGGTGCTGGCCAATGCTATCAGTCTCTTGCCAAAAAAAGAATAGCTATTATGGCATTGATTTTCTGCCACCAAAAAAAAAAAAAAAAAAAAAAAAAGGGAGAGTGACTTCTAGTTAAATGCAACAGTAGAAAGTACTCCAGCCTTTTACTGCAAAAAGGACTGTGTCTTGATCTGACACTGGCATTAAAGCCTTTTCAACACCAGTTCTGCACACAGGAGTTAGAAAGAGCCAGTAAAAGCAACCACTATGCAAAGAGCAGATTTTAGAATTTGTTATGAATTGATCCCAAATAGCAGAGGCTCCCAGCAACATCAAAAATGGTTAGAAAGCTGATAAATTGCGTTGGAACCCTAAAATTCAATGGTGGGCTCAGACCTGTAGACTGAACCATCACAGATGGATAGGGCCGCACCAGTATGTCTCTCTGTTGAAAATAATTTTATCTGTTTATTAACGAAATTAAGTCTAGTCCAGGCTGCCCCAAATACCTTTAACCAACCAACCAACCAAAACCAATAGTGTCAGTGAACATCAAACAGTCACTAATTCCTAAGCTTTGTTGACTATCCAGATCAATTGGTTTCTGATAATATATTTTCTTACCAAATATCTAGTACTCCCAATCTGGTTTGGGTAAGAACATATATATATATATATATATAAACCAAGTTTTTGGCTTTGTTTTTAGCATTTTAGCACGTCTTTTTTTCCAGGGCTTGGCCAGAGCACAGATGAAGGAAAAGTATGAAAGAGATGGAGGAAGAGACTTGTCAGTACAACAGAGGAGATAGCTAACCTATTCTGAACCTTAAATAAACATCTACTTCACTTAGTTTGAGCCACCGAGGTGATAAAGGGTCATGTTTTATTGGCATTTCTACAGATTCAAGGAAGTCAGAGACAGATTAAGCTCACATTCTCCATGTCGAAAATGAACCTGAATTCATTGTATCTGAAAGAAGCGTAATCCGTTAAAAAAAAAAAAATATCAAAATTCACAGTGATTTCTGCTGCTTGCAGTTTGCGAAGAATGTTGGATGTGAGCCACAGAATGGAGAAAACGTGCACACAAACATCACTTAAATTCGTATCAGTCTCAGTTTAGGAGGGTGTTTCTGGGTGGCAGCGGAAGGAAGTTCAGCCTCTGTGGCCTGTCCAGTCCACGCCAGCAGCTGTCAAGGTACCATCTATGGTGACTTTAATTTTGATTTTAGTAATATGCACATTTTCCCTCAAAGATTGAAACTAGTTGAATATTTGTTACTGATCCTGCTGCTGCTGCAGAGGTTTCCAGTACCACTGACCAGGGTCAGCTGTGCATCAGTGGCCCGGCCTCCGTGTGTTAAATCCTGCCTACATGGACCAAGGTGCAGGCACCGAGACCCTCCTAACAGAGCAATTAGAGCGTGCTGCCAAATGTCAGCATCACTGCAGCCTTCCCCAGTACATGCACTTCTTCCTAAATCCATGGACACACTTTGGATCCAAATGATTTATAGAGGTAATACAAGTAGAAGACTTGGCAGAGTCTTCCAAGAGCAAATGCTGTCCAATACAACATCTCCGAAGGGTGGCTTTGTCCAGAGCAAACGAAGTAACCCTCTCAATTGCTGTCATTGTACATAAGTTGATTGACCCAGACACTCAAGACAAGCTGTGTTTCCCAGCTCCTTTTCTCTTCCAAATGAAATTCAGTTTGGATTCCACCCGCTGCCATGCACTGTATCTTCCCACAGATACGGTTCCCTGGTGGTACTGGCAATGTTTGCACTGGAAGGTGAATTCAGGTGGAGGCTAACCCTTGTGAGTGAGATATACCTTCAAACCTTTTCATGAATCTGATGTCAAATGTATTTATGCCTCCCAGAAAGCCTGATAGAGGATGGGAGGAGTCAGTACCCTCACCCGCAGCATTCCCACACGCTTGGGCTGTCAGTCCCATGAACGTGCCAGTGTTGGTGGATGAGATGCAGAGCCAGCAACTCCCCTCTACAAGACAGAAATGGGATGAGTCTGAGATCACTACCCAGCTCTGCTCAGAGGCTTCACAGCTCCTTCATTCACAGTGGATGTGTTTCTCTAGCTCCAGCTACAAAGGTTGACTCCTGAGCTCAGCCTGTCAATATGACTCATGCTTTTAGCTCTAGAGGATTTTAATTCAATCCCAGGTGTGTTAACCACTGGCCATCATCACCAGTACATGCAAAACGGCTATATTAATCTAGTTACAACATATGAAGGTAGAACAGAGTCATTCCTCACTAATGAATCAGTCATAGAGATTTGAACGTGGGGATTGGAAAGGAAATTAAAGTCAGATTTCCTGTATGGCTCATTCTCCAGTCCAGTGTAAACTCAGACAGGAGAGAGATTTCTTTTTGTTCATTAATAACGGGGGCAGATCAAGCACCCCTTCCTGTTGCTGTACCCTGGCTTGGATGGCAGTGACCACACGATGGCATTCAGGATTGGTGTTGGAGGCTCCCCTGCTGCTGCTCTGAGTGCCTACAGCACCAGCGTGTCTTTTGTCACACATGTAAAGTATATGCTACCGACTCCAGAAGTATTTAGGCACAAACCTAAGGACTTTGGTGAACTAAAGACTCATTATAAAACATAACTCCAAGAAGGAAGTTGGCATCCTAAACTAAACATCATGGGTCCAACTTGGCCACCACAGAGAGGGCTCTTCAGGAGCCCTGATGCAGGAGAAATAGGGACATACCCGAGCAACTAGTTACCTTTATAAGAACATAAAAATTTATTGCTTTTTCTAGACCTCTGAATAATGAGCAACACAGTAATCTTATTAAAAAGGACTTCAAGGGCATGACCAGCTGCCTTCAGCGTCAAGCATGACAGCCCTTGGAAGTGCTTAGTCACACTTTAACTCCCGTTATTATTTTCCAAACCTGTATTTAAGTCAGACAGAAATGTTACTTTTCATCACCCAGCACTATCTGCCAGTATGTTTAACCATAACCGTCCCACAACAGCAGAAAGGGCAGGTATTGCATCATCTTTCATTAGTGCAAAAGACACAGGCTGACAAAATTGTCTCAAGTTTTAACATTATTGTTGCCTTCAGAACATCCATTCCCAGGGCCAGCCTTTGCACTGATGTCCCTCTGGTATGGTAGGTGGAGAACTATCCCGAAGAGATTGCACTGACCAACTACCACAGGACTCTGGAGCTGTAGGGACCAATAAAACAGAGACGTCTCTGAGGAGTAAACACAGAGTGAAGGCACAAAAGAAAAAGGAGAGAGAAATGCTTGAACGTGCCACTGAAGAGTGACAATTCCTTTTCTATACTGTGTCACTCAGTCCTAGCCAAGGGCTATTCTTTTGATCTTACAAGGCTGAAGATATAGGAATGAAGCCCACAGATCTGGAAAATTACAGTCCTAGCAACAGGGAAGAAGATATTAGATTAACACACCCAAAATTGAGGGGTAGGTATGAGAAGGGCTTGGTTTATATTCATAACAGGTAAAACTTTGGTGTCACCATATGTTTAGTGTCTGCATTGAGTAAACGTCCTCTGCTCTGAAGGTTTTTTTGTTACTCTAGCAACTAAAGGGAGGGAGAGGAAAAAAAAAGAGAAGGGGGAATGGAGGGGAGGAAAGAGATAGCCTAACCGATACAAAAGTCCAGAAAATCAGGAAAAGGTAAGAGTAAACTAAAAGAAATACTGGAGTTTTGGGGAAAAAAAAAAAAAAAAAAAAAAAAAAAAAAAAAAATACAGCAGCGAGTTCTCAAAAATATAAAAAATACATTTCAAATTAGCATTTTCTCAGCTACAGGGTTTACTGCTTGCAGTATGAAACCTAATGATAGGATGAAAAAAATGTGAAATCTCTTCCACCCAGCCCTAGACAGACTGACAGCCCTAGAGATCAATGTCCATTATTAACTTGCTGACTTCATGTGCAGCAAGGCAGAGCATGAACTTCTCTGGTTCTCTTCAAATTTGGCTTAATTGGATCACCTACAGGATGAGAGGATAATTTAGCATGCAAGGCCAACCACATCTTCATTGCACCCCTGAGCCTAGAACAAAGGCTCTGGTTAGGAGGATGTGGGCATCCTGGCAGTGAGATGCCCTGACACTTATCTGTCCATGTCTTGAAATCCTCTGATCATACAGGAGAGGGCAACCAATGCAGCCACTATTGATCTGAACTGTTTCTAAGATTGTGGCTTAAAAGTGAAATGCTTGTCTGACTCTTCTCATAGGAATCCTAATGAGACATCAAAAGGAAAGTACCATGTGGGCCACGCTTCTGACTCCAAACCATTCCTTAGGGATTTAATCTAACCCTACTGAACGCAATGGGAGTTTTCCATTCCCATGACACGGTATCAAATCTATGTGGTCAGAGATGGAGTAGGGTCCCAGACACAGGCACATCTTCCACCAAAGTCTCCTACTAGAGATTCTCTCTAGAAAATTAAGAAAGGCCTTGGTTTCCTTGACAAACTGGGCTTTAAAAAGAATTTAAGCCGTCATAAATTTCATAGAATTCTGTTTGCTAAAGTAACGACAAGAGCTATGAAGAGTTTAAATCATCATTTAGAGGGAATGAGGCTATTCATGGTTTAGAAACTGGTTTCTCAAAGGAAGAAATAAGCAGCTCTGCCACCTCAGCAGTGATAGAGCAAGTGTAATTTTTATCTCTTAACTGCAACATCCTCCCCCCCAGCCCCGCTGTGGTTTTGGTCTCTGGCTGCCAGCAGATATCTCCAGCCTGAGACCCCCCAGCTTTGCCTGGGTGTCCCCTGTGCATCAGTCAGTCTCTGCAGACCCTCTGGTCCCATCTCCTGCAGCTCCTTCTTTGAACCTTGTTTGACCATGGTGTCAGAGTAATGAGGCAGGAGTTGCCCATACTGCCGGTGACTCCGTTATTATTTCACACAATATCAGGAGTGAAAAAGTGGCTGCTGGGTTTTTTAATGCTCTGGCAGAAGCCTCATCGATAATAATTCTTTACTTAGGTTTGCTGGAAATTACAACCATCTACTCTGTTCAACTCCATTTCTCAGGCTCTTGCAATTCTGCAAGAAATAGCTTTTAAACAGCTTCTCCAGCTTTAGGAGAAAAGAATAATGGGAAAAAAAAAAAAAAAAAAAAAAAAAAAAAAAAAGGCAAATTTGTCAGTGTTGAACACGCCTTTCTCTCTCTTAAGCAGCAATAAACGAAACTCTCTGGTTCCTTATCTCTCACTCTCCTGCATTAACGTTTAGGAGTCAGTACTAGAAAGACTGTCTCTGGTTCTCAGTTAAGGCTTTGTATTTACCCTACTGATCCCAGCACACTTCTGGATCCCTGACAGCAACTAACTTACACTCATCTCATCAGCACCCTGTGACGTGGGGCAATCGCAAAGACACTAGCAGCTGAACTCCTGCTTCTATCGTGTTTCCACTGAGCCAAAGCCAGCATGGCATCAGCACGTCCTGTTCCCTGCAGTACCTTCCCCGGGTCCCACGGTAGGCCACACGATGCTCCAGAAGCCTCTTGATCTCACACAAGTTGCAATAATTGCCTAAAATCCCCTGCTTAGCTGAGCCTGTGCTGGGCTCCTTCCCTGCTGCAAGAGTTTTCTGTGCCACTGTTAGCAGCTTTTTTTCCAATGTTATTCTGCTCTTTGAAAAAAACAAAAACAAAAACCACACACACACACACAAAAAAAAAACCAAACCTGAGACCCTGGCTATGAAATCCTGGCTTGTTCAGTGCAAAACCAATTTCAGTTGAAGCTCATAGGAAGTCTTTCAGGGGCTGGAGACTCAGCTGGTTTGAATCTGATCTCTTCCCTTGACTTAAGTGGACCCATGTCACATTACAACAACTGCAGCTCTGCTTTTGGGTGTTTAACTCATTTCCCCTCTGGATGTGCTGGACATCTCCTGAGAAAAGATATTTCTTGCAGATTTTGTGCTTCAGGGAGAAATAATCTCTGCTCTCTATTATTTTAATGGCATCCAGAACTGTTATAGACACCTCCCACTACAAATGGAAAGAGCTGGACTCTCTCACACACACCTTTAAAGCTTCAGACAGGCGGTAAAGAAAACTGCCAGGTAAAGCTGTTACTGCAAGCAGCGCCTCAGTGAGGTGACCTGGTCGTTTGGTGAGGGCAGGGATCTGAGGGGGAGGGATGGCCAAACTCGAATGTGGCACCTGTGTTGTGGGTTTAAGTGGTGTGGAGAACAGTGTTGCTTCAGACCTGGCAGAGAGAAGACAAAAAGTCCTACATCATCCATCTCAGCCAACAGTGCAGCGTGAGGTACTCTTCTCTTCAAGAAGCAGCTATGAACCAGGAGGAGCTGTCTGAGAGGGGATTGTCTACAGGACACCCACCTAGAAATGGTAATGTCATCCATAGGATCCAGGAGAGTCACTGATTGGGTGTAATGTGAGAAGAATTTCACAGCTCCAGTGAAAAATGAAAAATGGAGAAGGACAAAATGTGGGACATTGCCTGCTGGTGGGATGGTCAGGAAAGGCAGGAGAGTGGGAGAGTGATGTCTTGGGGAGGGCATCACACAGGTCCTTAGCTGGTGCTATGTGTCTGCTATGTGTTCTGGTTATTAGGGAAAAAAATTTCCCAGAAAGAGTGGTCAGACAGTTGAATGGGCTGCCCAGGGAAGGGGTGGAGTCCCCATCCCTGGGTGTGTTTAAGGGTCGTTTAGATGAGATGTTGGGGGATGTGGGGTAGGGAAGAACATTGTAGAGTCGGGCTGATGGTTGGACTTGATGATCCCTAGGGGCTTTTCCACCCTGAACGATTCTGTGATTCTGTAGCGGTGAGAAACATCCAAAAGGTGGCAAGCAGTGGAAGGTAGGAATGGGAGCCCAGAGGGGGGCAAGGGAGCAGTGATGGGGAAGAGATTCAGCACAGAAAGCACAGACAGAGACATTTGTTCAGCAAGAAAATGTTGAGGAAACAAAGAGGAACCAACTCCAGGAGAAACAGTCCTGAAAACAACGAAATAACTTCCTCCAATTCAAATAGCTTTCAGAGAGATTGTGAATGACCGGACTCAACAAAAGGCTGATTTTTGTGTGAATAAGTTCACCTCATTTTAAGCTCCCAGGCTAAAACACCAGCTGCTTTCAAGGCCTGTCAAACCCTCTCTCCTGTCCTCCAGCTAGCAGGCTGAACACAACGCGTTTGAATGTCCTCTCAGCCCACGCAAAGCCAAAAAGTGCCAAAGACTATTCACTGTCTGTGGACCTCTGAACATCAAACATCTTTTAAGCTCAACACAGTCAGTCTCTCTAATTTTAAAACTAGTTGCCACAAAGGAGAGAAAAGTTGAGAACTCTCTGCTTCATCTTTTATTCTGTGTTTCTTTCTGAGCCTCTTTCTCAGACAGGGACAGACACCTCATGGGTGAAGTGTCCCATCAACCTCCAGGCATTATGTCCTGGATCCCAGTTCTTTTCTTAACAGGATTAAACTCAAACCATTATTAGGCAAACTGAATCCAACACGCACATGTTGCCAGACAAATTGAATTTGCTTTCACTCAGTTAATTAGAATAAGCTTCCATTCTCACATCAACTGTTTTGCATTCATATGCAGGCACGGTCTCCTCTTCTGCTTCCTACAATTGCCAGCATAAGGCTAGCAGATTTTGAGACATACACGTCATGGCTTTTCTGTGTCTGATTCAGACCCACCTCCTGGTCCTCACAAGACTCCTTCTAGACTTTGATATCCAACACCTACTGGAGAGGGCATCTCTGTTGTCATTGTCACATCTCAGCCCTTCAAATAAAACAAACACAAAAAAACAAACACAGAAAAACCGCCCAAGAAAGAGGAAAGACGGAAAACTGTTGAATAAGAAAACATCTTTGTTTTTTCACCTTGTCCCAAACAAACAGCTAGCTTCAACCTTCTTGTAGGTCAGCGCAGATTAGCTCAGGAAATCAGAAGCAAGCGCTGGGCTAGAGAACATCCATCCCAGGACTTGGTGGTGCTGTGGTTGCTAGCTAATCAAAAGTGAAAGAACTTTCTGTGCTCTTGTACCCTCAGCTCAGTAGCAGGGATAGTCACACATGCCTACCTTTCAATGCGCTTCATTACACGCTAATGCAAAGAGCCGCATAAACATTATTATTTTATTATACTTATTTTATATTTTATATTATTTTATATAGCTTCCTGTTTGCTGGGTCCCAAGGCAGACCCGAAGAGTGGTTGTTCGAAGAGGGGAGCTTAGCTCAGAACGAACACATTTATTTTTCAAACTTCAAACATCATATCAAATCTTCACCTTTTTCTCCCCCTTCTCCCTTATATATTCTGTAGACCTGACGTGCAATGTTACTTCTTTTAGCTACTCAGAGGTCTGCAGAATAAGGCCATATTCCTTCATCTACCATCATCAACTTAGTCCACTTCTTCTCAGATAGATGCAAACACACAGGAGCCTAAAGCGCTGCAAAAGCTGAATCTTAATCAGAGATATTTGGTTATACAAAGGTCCCAAGAACATCCTTACCTAGCGGCAACCTTTGTCGTTCAACTCCTCTTCCATGTGTTTTCCTTTGAATCTGTTAAGTCCATGCAGCTTCTTAATCAAATCACCAAAAATGTGTTGAACAAAATAATCAGCTTGTGATTACATTTTAAGGGATAAATAGCACATGACCAGCATTAATCAGTACACCTCGGGTGGGTAGCTGATTCCCAAGCACTAGAAAGTGTTATTTTCCCTTGAACACAGTGGCCTTCAACCAAATCAAATAGAATTTTTTTCTTATGTCTAATTTGTTAACGCTGCAGATCTCAGAATAGAATTGACAGTGCGACTAATAAGAACGTTTTAAAGTTATTATCCTCACTGAAGTCCTATAGGATTTTATTAGAGCTAATGCAATTCCCCCAGACTCTAATGATAAAAGCGCACTTTTTAAATCATCTTACAGGTGTATCGTTGCCATTACTGTACTTACTGGTTTCCTTAAATACCAAAATATATCAAAGAGGAGAAAGAGATTGTTCTAGCAGTTACATTTCCCACAAAACATTGTATTAGCTGTGCTCTAGCATGCCTCTAAGATCGATGGATTTAAAACCTGGGGAGACAAAAGCAGGAAAGGTCAGGGGGTGGGTTATTGCAAACTAGTTGGTGATCAATCCTGGCTGAAGACATGACTTGTTAGTTCACATACTACAGAAAAACCAGCCCCCATTGCATTTTGTTGCGTTATGCTCACCGCTTGTCCCATTATGCAATGTAGTTTTAAGAAGTGCACCCTACAGATTGTGACTGCTTTACTAATATTCTCATCAAGCCAAAGTCTTCGGTTGTTGCAGCGCAGTGGGTGGAGGGGGGGGATATAATCTTTAAAAATAGATCCTCAAGTCTTTTCTTAGATTGCAAAAAATTTCTTAAAAAAAAAAAAGAAGAAGAAATCCAAGCTACCACACACTCCCCCATTTGTCTGAAAGTGATTTGTTGGCAAGAATAGAAGTTTGGTTTCCAAGGTACAGTGAAAGAGCATAGAGACGGCCTGAGGTATGGGATAAATATGCCATATTTCTCAGTTACACAAGATGCTGTAGCTAAGGGGAGATGCAGGGGGGGTAGCAGGATGAAGCCGCTTGCCAAAACCGCCCGAGAGCATTTTGTATGTAGTGCCTTGTGTTCGAAAGTGGAGTACAGGTGTGACTCACCCTGCTGAGACATGTGTGCCAGCCTCTCTGCAGCAGATGGACGAGACACTGCAAGGCTAAGAAATCCTTTACAGCTTGAGCAGGCAAAATCCATGTGCCAGCTGCCCCTTGCATGGGGACAGGCTTTCTCCAGCTTCCACAGAGGGCCCCAGTGGCACTTGCATTGTGTGTGATCCTTCGATGGACCCAAAGCCTGCAGGAGCTCCTGGTAGCATGGGTGCTTTTGCTGCAAAAATCAGTATAGAGCTGCAGTCCTGAAAGGCCCTTTCACAGGCCATTGTCCCTCATTGACTGCAGGAATGCAGCCAAAGGTGCCAAATGTACCAAGGGACAGCCCTCGGCAGGGAGGGCCCGACTGAAACCAGCCCTGTTGTGCAAACTAGGAGAACTGCACGAGGCTGCATCTTCTCAGGAACTGAGGAGCCTGGGCCACATCTTATCAGAACCCAACAGTGCCAGCCCAGCCTGGGACTAGACAAAACTAAAACTGCTACAGCTGCACACCTGCACATACACCCAAGTGGGGTGGGGGCTCACTACGAGTCAATCACTTTACGGTATAAAAATGTGTAGCTCCTCTGAGCCCACTGAACTCTCCTGTACAGCAGCGGGCTGCACAGCACCCCCGTGAGCGGGGATGTCTCTCAGGGTTACTTCTTGAGATTGAGAGACCCCGTTACCCAGCATCTGATATCTAGAATGAGGTAAGCAATATTTTACATTGGGCCTAGAAGTATATTGTATGCTAGAGATATTTATATATACCCAGCTATAGTTTAATCATAGAATGGTTTGGGTTGGAACGGACATTAAAGATCATCTAGTTCCAACCACTCCTGCCATGGGCAGGGACACCTTCCACTAGATGTTACGGAGGCTCTCAAAAAAAAAAAACAAAACACCAAAAATTCAAAATTTATTGTCAACACAATTAACTAGCTCTCTGCAAATTACAGCTTCAAATGTCTGTGAGAGGAGAACAGAACAACTTCCTAGGGTTTAATGACAAATTAAAACACATAACAAAGCCCCAGTTCCTAGGGTTTAACCGCAACCCAAAACACTCTATCACTCACCTGAGGGCTCTCACCCTCGAGGACCTGCTCAGGGCAGCGTCCCGACCCAAGGCACCTCAAGGAGTTTCCTTGGGCAGCGTCCTGACCCAAGGGGAGAGCCCTCGACCGCAGCTGCTGCTCCAGGGGACGAGCTCCAAATGGCTCCCAGGGGACTCCATCGATCCCCAGGCCCAACCTCCCTGTGGTCAATAGCGGCTCCCACTGCCCAAAGGCCCCAGTTACCGTGAGGCCCCAGAGCAAAGGCAGCCCGGAGCTGCTGCACTTCAGCAGCCAAAAAGCCCTCTTTCCATTGGGCGGGTGCACCTGCCACACTAGACCAGGCTAATTATTAGAAATGTAGTAAATAGTACAGTGACTCCTGTTTAATTCACTAAATTATTGTCTAATCATTGTCTAAATTATCATTAAAATAATTGTTAAATCATTGTCAAATCACTGTCGAATCATTCTTAAATCACCGTTTAACTAACATTCAATTATTGTTTAAACACCATTTGATTATAATTTGATTTTCATTCAGACATCAATTAATTACCATTTGATCATCATTTGATCATTAATAACCCCCTTTTGGTTAACCCCATGATAACGACTTCCCTTAGCCTGTGCCAGAAGGCTCAACTGCAAGGTGAGGGGACACATTAAGCAAAGCAGCTACGGCACATTTAGCCCTAAAGCTCCCAACTGTCCCCAGAGGTCACCGTGCTGTTACACCACACTATGGAGCAGGGTCCTCCACTGAAGCTGAGCTGGAAACGTATATAATTCATAACACAGATAGCATCTAACAGTTGGACTATTTTCCTTTAATAAACGTTTCCTGAACCAAACTATTTTTCCTTTCTGTGTCCCCACCCCTCATCCTGCTTCCTCAAATAAAGGCATTTCCTACTGCAGCCACGGGAACACTCCATCACTGCACTGAAATTTCCTACAGCCTTCTGAGCATTTCTCCTCTGAAATGCCTGAATATATATGAAGCCTTTCAGAAAGCTGAACTGTTCACAGAAAAACTAGGAGCAGAGCTCAGCAAGATGTTGGGAAGTCAACCCACATGTTGGTTGGGTCAGCTTTTCTTTCTGTTCCCTGTCAGCATTTAGTGTAACCTCTGCAGGGTGGGCCGTGGGGAGTGGAGGAGGAACGCTGGGGCAGTGTTGTGTTGAAGCAATGGTCTGTCTCCCCCCACAGTCCCAAGTTTCATAAACTGTAGGCTTTTGTTTGAAATCCCTAATTTCTGTGCCATGTTTATTGATTTGGGCATATAAAGTATTGGTAGGTCAAACAGTTTATTAACTTTTAGGAGAGTTACGTTGCATCCTCATTATATTATTTAGGTTTTTGATGCAGAACTATGCTAGGTTTGGGTATTAAACTATCTATTTTCTTTTCTCTCTTTCCCCCATTGGGTATGAACATGGGTTATTCCTGGGTGGAGGAACATTATTGCTGCAAGCCTGGACTGTGCTCGCTATCTCACCCGGAGCATGGGGAAAAGCTGCAGCTCTGGTGATGAGATAGGTGCTGTCATTGTGTTTTGCTCACTGGAAAGGTCCCACCCAAGCCGCGTTTGTACGCAGCGAGTGTGGGTCCCTGACGTAAAGAGATAAGGGGGTAATGGGTGACACTGGCTGCCTTAGTGGCACCTCAGGACTGACACTGGTCCATCAAAGGGATGCAGGACCTGGCTGGAGGGATCACTGCAGACAGATTTCAGGCTGTGCTGTACAGCCCTGGGGGGAAGCAGCAGTACTGCACTTCAGCAGGATTTTTTTAATTTGATTTGACTTTTTCTTGCCCATAAAGATTGCTGCAAACACTGAGCTTTTAAATTAAAGGGAGTTAATGAAAGTGTACCTGTGATAACTATTACCAGATCCCTTGTACATTCAACAGTCGCATTAAGATGATTTCTTATTATCTCTAAATCCATTCCAGAGGCATGTTCTCACTGTTACAGCCCTCCTGTGCACCATCACAGGTGTGGGTTCGCTGCCCAGCGTGGCAGATAAAAAGAAGGCCAACAGTGTTGCTACAGCCCTGTCATTTTTTTATTTTTTTCCAAGCCACATGAGCTGGGACTTACCAGGAACCTTGCTCAACATTTCCCTTGGATAAAGCATGTTCATGTATCCACATATCCCCTGGGCATTCTTAATGCAAATGGAGACTTCACCTAAAACGAGAGGAGATCTTTCTTTTGTTATAAGAATAGCAATGCAGCTTTTGGCTGAGAGTGTGCCGCCTTGTATGAAATGGTATCAAACAAGACAAAAATGGAATATTGTGTTGGTGTAGCCAAGGCTGCTGCAACCATTTCAGTCCCTGGAGTTGATTAGGCAGAGTTTACTAGCAAAGCAAACCATCCAAAATATATTTGGTGCATTGTCAGTGAGAGGTAGCCCATGAAATATGCATTTTCATACAGCAGCTGCTTCATTTCGATTGAACCAGGCATTCATCCCTGAGCTCTTCTCTCTGATACAGCTGTTGGATTTAGCCACTGTTTTGGTTTTGGCTTATTTATCTCACACATCCAGTTATCGGTAACAAGGTGGGTCACAAGCCAGAGGCCAGATCTGTGTCTCCCAGCTTCGTTTTTCTTAGTGACAAATGAGCAGCTCCTAATTGTTTCTACCAGAGAAGAGATGCTGAGGAGGCACAGAAAACCCTCTCCTTGCTGCTACCCTTTGCTATGGAGGGGGCAGCTCAATCCTGATTCATCAATTGTTGTCAATTCACATTGCTTGGTTTCAGGGTGCGGGTGGGATATTTCTTTACCGAGAGGGTGGTCAAGTATGGGAATAGGCTTCCCAGAGAGGTGAGCGACACCCCAAGTCTCTCAGTGCTTAAGATGCATTTGGACAATGTCCTTAATAACATGCTTTAACTTTTGGTCAGCCCTGAATTGATCAGGCAGTTGTAGGTCCCTTCCAATTGAAATTATTCTATTCTATTCTATTCTATTCTATTCTATTCTATTCTATTCTATTCTATTCTATTCTATTCTATTCTATTCTATTCTATTCTATTCTATTCTATTCTATTCTATTCTATTCTATTCTATTCTATTCTATTCTATTCTATTCTATTCTATTCTATTCTATTCTATTCTATTCTATTCTATTCTATTCTATTCTATTCTATTCTATTCTATTCTATTCTATTCTATTCTATTCTATTCTATTCTATTCTATTCTATTCTATTCTATTCTATTCTATTCTATTCTATTCTATTCTATTCTATTCTATTCTATTCTATTCTATTCTATTCTATTCTATTCTATTCTATTCTATTCTATTCTATTCTATTCTATTCTATTCTATTCTATTCTATTCTATTCTATTCTATTCTATTCTATTCTATTCTATTCTATTCTATTCTATTCTATTCTATTCTATTCTATTCTATTCTATTCTATTCTATTCTATTCTATTCTATTCTATTCTATTCTATTCTATTCTATTCTATTCTATTCTATTCTATTCTATTCTATTCTATTCTATTCTATTCTATCCTATCCTATCCTATCCTATCCTATCCTATCCTATCCTCTATTGGTTTTGTCAGATCCACAAGCACAAGGTGCACAAAGTGAGGGAGGACCACGTGGCTGGGCTGGGCAACGTACTCCCTTTCTCGGGTCACTGGGATTGGTACACACTGCTGTTGTCCCTGCAGGATTGGACTGTGTGTAGCTCCAGGGCATCCTCTCTTATTGTGAATTATAGTATCACCAGGATGAAGGACTGAAAACAGTTAGGAGTTCCTCTTTATATCTTCAGGTGGAAGTGAGAAATAGAGCTGCTGAAGCGTTTCCTTCTGGGACAGATTGTGAAGTAAAAATAAACTTCAGGTCGAGCTAAGCGAGGCCATGTCTACACATGTGTGAGACAGTTGCCTCCTACTCCTGGGCTCTGCAGTGTGGTCTGAGGAACATCGTCCTTCTAGGCAGTCCGAATCTGCCCCCAGATCCCACGCACCTGGACACCAGCAATATCTGGGATGTCCCAAACACAGCAGAGAGACCGAGACCACCAGCACTGCTTCGGCAAAGCACCACACTGCCATGGAGTGGGGGGCGCCTGCGCCAACCTGCAGTGCTGGTACCTGATGTGCCCAGGAGTGTTTGCCCGAGGAGCTGGGAGCCCCATTGCTGGCGCCAAGCAGGGAGATGTGGCATTTAGTGAAGCTCAACTTCTGCTGCATGGCAGGGCTTCACGTTCAGTATTTTACATGTAGCGCTGGGGCTGCGTATAAAGATGTCACTAAGCAACAAAACAAGAATTTTGCAGGAGATAGCAAGGTGATACTAAATCTCTTTTTCTCCACCCTTCTCTCCAATGTACCAGGGTCACCAGAAGCCAAACTCTTGCCCATGTGTTGGCTGGGAGCTGGTGGGAGGACTGATAAATAAGGGAAGAGAGGGCAACAGTATCATGGGCTAGTTCAAACCAGGTGTGTCAGGTCTGAAGGGAGAGCCCACTCAGGCAGAGGTCTTATTCTCCTCCCAGTGCCTAACCTTGAAATAAGGCAAGCAGAAGAGCAGGTCAGGGGGTGGACAAGCCTTGAGTGGGTGAAGAACACATCTGAAAACAGACAGGATTTCATCTGTGACATGGACCTCAGGACTCTCTCTGACCACTCCAAACTCAGAAACCAAGGGTTAGATCAAATGGACAAAATGGTACAGTCTAGCTGCAGAAAAGTGACATGAAGAAGAGTGGGGGATTACAAAATAAATACTCATGTCAGAAGAAATTCCCTGAAATTGAAAATTTAAGGAGGTAGGGGAAAAAGGTTTGGAGACAAGCCTTACAACAGAGCCTTGAGTGGTGACAGCATTGAGCAAGGCTGATGTAGGGGCTTTCCCAGTTGTGAACGTCTGCCTGGTCTGTGATCTGTGTCCGGCACCTTTCCTCTTTGCATTGCCACCAAAGAAACCAGCCGCAGTCCCCGGCGCAACGAGCAGAGGCAAGTTAAACCCCAGTAACGATAACGGGTGGCACATTTCCATTAGTATCCTATATGGGCAAACAGATAGAGCATCACCTCCCAGCTGCCAAAACACTGCTGCCTTATCTACCGTGCAGCAAGGGGTGCGGGGAAAGGAGAGAGGGAAAATATGACCGTGCTCATTCACTAACAGCTCAAAATGCCTCTCAACCGAGGGTCTCATCAGAACAGGTTTGCACAAAGCCAAGATAAAGCTGCAGCAGGTTTCCCTCTTCCCCTGGACATTTTACACCGGTGATCCCCAGGAGGCCTGTATTTCCCCATCATGTGTCTCCTTGCTGACAGACCGTGTGATGCCCTGCTCGCCGGGAAGGTCACTGTGCACCTGGCTGATGGTGTGCATAGTGAAAAGGAAAAATACTGGGAACGGGCCGCAGTCCTGGTATTTGTAGCACAGCAGCACTGAATAGCCCACGTACAAACCAGGAGCCCATGGAACTGCACCCTGGATGGGCTCTAGCCCACCTCCAAAGCAATGAGGCTGCTGCTCTTATGCTGTCAGCATGCAGAGGTGTCTCCCTGGGTCATGTCAAACACATTCGCTAACTTCATCCGCATCTGACAGAACAGGGCAAGGGGATTTATCAGCAGTGGTCTGGTAAGTGGGTGTCTCCATCTCAACTAGTCACCTTCACCTCTCTTTATAGACACTGGCACAGGAAAGGCATTTCAGGTTGGAAACATGACTTTTCTGAGGCAGGGTGGGTGTTTCCTCACAGAGCCCCTTTCTCCCTGTGGATTTCCTGGGGAGCACAGATGACTGCCCTGTAAATCACAACAGCTCATCATGTGGCTCCTGTTCTTATCTGGTGGTTTTTAATAAAGAGGCTGGTGTTAATAACATCACTGATCCCTCCTGTTGTTTTTCCCAGCAGAGCTTGTGTGACCCCAAGACCTCAATATGAACTGACTACAAATTGTAGAGGACCTGATTTTATGTTGAAGCCAACAGCAGCAACACTTGGAGAGCTACACAGAAGGGAAAATCTGGTAGGTTTACCCAATATTTGTATTGAAAATAATATACCAAAGCATTTGAATATATTTTGTCTTACTTTTGTGCTAAATATAAATGCTTATTATCCAAGGGCCTTCTTCTGACACCACATGGAAGTGGCTAATATCTATATGTAATTCAATTACTATAGACCTGGGCCAGGTCCCTGCAATGCCTTCCTCAAGAGACTTGTAAAGACACAGCCCTGACCAAGACTTCAGCCAAGTGTGGAAAGACAGGAGCATCTTGTATCTCTTCCACTAATAAAAAGTGTCTTGAGGGGCTCAGCTCTCTAAGGGAGTGAGGGATGGGATGGGATGGGATGGGATGGGATGGGATGGGATGGGATGGGATGGGATGGGATGGAATGGGAGGGGAT